>NC_069502.1:1052715605-1052798105 GCF_027579735.1 Bombina bombina
TGGACCACTAACATGAATTTTTTTTAAAAGGTGCAAACCTCTATAATGCGCGTGTTAGTATGTGTGTGTGTGTGTGTATATGTGTATATATATATATATATATATATATATATATATATATATATATATATACCCCCCAACTGTCCCGATTTTCGCGGGACAGTCCCGATTTTAGGGGTCTGTCCCCCTGTCCCGGGTTACTAGCCATCTGTCCCGATTTGCCCCAGGCATTAAAAAAAAAAAAATTTTTTTTTTTTTTTTTTTTTTTTTTAAATTCTGTTGGGCCCATACTCAGAAGCAGCTGGTTTTGCTCTGACAGGTAGTGAGAAAGATGAGGCGCTGGAGAATTGACCCTGCTAGACTAATGTATTCCCCTCTAAGAAAACAGTGGTTGATATGTAGTGAATGTAGTCCAGCGCTAGATTAGCACGGGTAGAGTATTTAGTTAAATTCTATAATTTGAATATATTGTATTTTGTGATTGGATAAATGTTTAATGTATGTACTGCAATGTTGTTATTATATATTTATTGTAGGCAATCCTAAGTATTTATCAACATTCAGTTAATAAAAAGATATAAACAGGTATATACAACTGATATATATAAACTTGTTGTCTAATGTGAGCTTCTTATCTATATATAAAAACTAATAAAACATTTGTATAATTAGACAGAAATTTAATAACTTGTTAAAAGCATACATAAAATAAAAAGGGACGTCTCCCTTATAACATCGATTTCATCAGAGAAAACAATTGAATAACTGTAGTATATATTTCCGCTAATTGATAATCAGGTACCTGTTATATAGTGTAACAAATGATAATGTCCAGAAATTGGATTAAAAAAACTTAAAGATCCAAACGAGATGACCTCCCCGCTATTGTGGCGGGTGTGTGTTACTGGTCCGTTAGTGAGTGACTGGTATTTAAAAATATGTCATGTGACTTTTCCTACGTCACACTTGTGATCGTAGCTGTTTCAATATAGTTGTAATGTAACCAGTGATCCTTGATATTCTGTCAAGTGCTTATTATGTTGCAATTTTTTTAACTTTAATCTGTATGTGTAACAGAAGGTGTATTCCCCTATTCCGTGTGTAATTAGGGAGTCTTGGGGGAGATTGCAACTTACGCTGGTCTCTTGGCACACCTGATTTCTCTTTTAGTGTGGTCTTTGCGGTCACATTCAGTGACTTGGATGTTTAAACTTTGCGGTCACGTGCAGTGACTATAATGCAATCCTCACAGTGTGGACTTGGCGGTCACTTGTAGTGGTGGGAATTGAACTCATGACCTTTAGGGTAAGAGAGGGAGATCTTAACCATTAGGCTATGTGTATCTCACTTTCTGTGTTAGCATAGTGGACTTGGCGGTCACTTGTAGTGACTGTAATGAGGTCTTTGCGGTCACGGAGGCGACTAGTGGTGGGGTCTTTGCGGTCACAAGTGGTGACTAGGAGTAGAATCTTTAGCGGACATCAGTGATGTTATACAGCAAGGTCTTTGCAGTCACAGATTGTGACTTGCATGTATTAACTTGCGGTTGTTTCTTTGCGGTCACAGATTGTGACTTAAAAGTGGTCTTTGCGGTCACTAACAGTGGTGACTTAGAGGAAATCTTTGCGGTCACTAGTAGTGACTAACAGAATGATCTGTATCGTTGGAGACCAAAGTAAAACTTGGCAATCTCTCTGTGCAACTTAGTAAAGCTGATTAGAAACAAATGCAGGTTGTAACAATGTCCAGCTGCAATGTTGCAGGAGGTAATCAGCAAAGGAAGTCTTGTAGTAGTTGTCTTTCCTTTCTTGGCAATTATAACAGCAATCAAAATAAAAACATAAAGTGCAGAGTGACAACAGTGTCAGTGTCAACGAGTTTCGCCCTTAGGCTTTTGCGGGGGGGGGGGTGTCCCTCTTTTGAATTTTGAAATGTTGGGAGGTATGTATATATACACACACATACTGTACATAACTAGTATAACCATAGCTAAGTTTACATTATTTAACCCCTTAATGACCACAATGTACCCTGTATGTCACTGGTCGTTAAGGGTTTTTTCAGGACATAATAGCACAAGTCTAGCAAGAACACGCTATTAATGCCCTCCCTCCAGAAGGCTTTGTGGAATAGAGCAGTCTTAACGCTGGTGGCAAGACCACACTATAAAACAATCAAGTCCCAAAAAAAGGCCAGCGACATACAGGGTACGTCGCTGGTCCTTAAGGGGGTATACATTTACACATTTTTAAGAATATGTTTTTGGAATTAACTAACTGACAGAACTGAGAGAATACCTCCACATGACAGATGAAGGGTGAGTGCCAACTTTTGAGCTGGAAACAGATTGGCAGAAAGTGGGGAAAAATAATTATATTTGAAAGGACGATAAGACTTCCAAGTTACCTCCCCAGTTAGGAATTATTCAAAACTACTTATGATCATGGACAGACATCGGAGTCATAAATTAAGTTTATATTACTGGCAATTACTATAATACTGGTGGGATATGGCTGATCTGCTGGATGGCAATTACTGGAATTCAGGTGGAATGGCTTTGTGTGTGGGAAAATTATTAGAATGAAAAAGAATTAATATTTAATTAAAAAAAAAAAGAAAATGGAGGGGAGGAAGACAAACAGTGATGTTTGAAATCCATCTGAAGGAATTAGGAAAACTACTACAAAGAGACAGGTAAAGGGAAGAAAATAAATGAAATATAAGAGAGAATGTTTATTTTTTTATATATATTATTATTATATTATACTTTAAATCCACTATTTCAAGCCAAGACTATACCAACCTGTGCTGGCTTTAGAATGGAAGTATCTTCATCTGAGCAGCGTGCCGGGTAGGAGGAGTTAAAAATACAATCTAGCTACTCAAGTTGTACTACGCAACGTGCGTAGGGAGATTGTAATTGAACTCCTCCTCCGTCGGTTTTCACTGATGTCCAGCCAGGCACTGTAGGGAGTTGCGGCGCGACGGGGGTGACGCAATCAGAGGAGATTAATTCCTGCTTGATGGGGTCAAAGACCACCAACATCTTCTCGTGGACCACCAGTGGTCCACGGACCACTGGTTGGCGACCACTGAGATAGAGCATGCAATTTTCTAATTTACTTCTATTTTAATTTGTTTATTCTCTTGGTGTCTTTTGTTAAAAAGCAGGGACATAAGCTCAGGAGTGTGTGCATACCTGTAGTTTTGTAAGAATTGTGGTTTTGTAAGAATTTTTATCAATTTGCAAGAGCACTAGATTGCAGCACTCTTTCCTGCCATTTATAAAAAATATCTAAATGTTGTTAGGGTGAAGCTTCCTTATTCACAAGAATAACACAATTAACATTTGTTTATTGATTCAATGTTATCTTCACATAATTAAGCAGTTCCAAGAGTAAAAATCAACAAAATAAAATGTAACAGTAATTTCAGATATCAAGAAATCTAAACCTTTTCATATGAAGTTGGGGATGATTAAACCTATTAGTATTATTTCTATTATTATTATATTTTTAAGCATGTTGATTAAAGTTCCATATATTTATAATTGGTGGCTGTGAAAGTATAGCATTGCCAGCAGATTGAGCAAGATCAAGAGATGCCTTACAACCCATATAGCAGTTTGGCCTCGGTGACCAAAAGCATCTGATGATCTTGCTCACTTTGGGCTCGGTGACCAAAAGCTCGCAAATTTGGAGAGAAATCGCCAAAATCTTTTGGATTTTTTTTAGACCTTCTATTGTAAAGTAAGAGTCTCCCCTTAAGATACAGAAATCAGCAAAGTGAGATAAATAACTCTCAATAAATAATTTGAGTTTTTATAAAAAAAATTTAAAGACATTGCTGTACTAACGAGATTTCTTAGATTATCTTGCCTGAGTGGAGAGATTTGAACATCAGGTCATTTGAGTTCATTATCACAAATAATAGGTTCTGAGGCAATTTCTTAAATCTGTTTCCAGTTAAAATGGTTGATTGTATTTAAATTAATAAAAATATTTGTCCCAGTAGAAGCCTCTAGTCTGGCTGAATCCTCCAAAGGACATAAGTTAACAGTTGAAGAATACATTGTGATTCTTAATGTATATACTAATATTAATTAATACAAAACTTATTTTCTCCAAAATAAATGTGATTTGTGTGGTGTGTGTATATAAATGCCCCAGTGTTACATATAAATGTATGAGTGTGTAGGGTTTGTGTATGCACATGTGTATAAAGTATTCTTTAACACATTATATATAAAATTACTGGTGCAAATTGAGTTCACAAATGGCATAATATCAAATTATTATTGCATAAATGCCCCCAACTGTAAAGGGGTTAAATACATAATTAAAGTCTCACTCTGGATTATCTTTGCTTAGTACATGTTTAGTGAGCCAATCAGAAGTACCATACACAAGTAATAGCCAATCACCATCTGTGTCCTACTCTGATTTGTCAGCATAAGGGGTGAACACATTTTTACCAAGGGATAGTCATGCAATTACGTAATACTCTAACAAATTATAGTATTTTTTCCTTCCTAAGATAGGGAGAGTCCACGGCTTCATTCCTTACTGTTGGGAAATACAATTCCTGGCCACCAGGAGGAGGCAAAGACACCCCAGCCAAAGGCTTATATATACCTCCCACTTCCTCATTACCCCAGTCATTCTTTGCCTTTCGTCACGTTAGGAGGTGGCAGAGAAGTGTCAGAAGATTTGGAGAGTCCTGAAAAAGGGTATCTGCCCTTCGAGATAGGACTGGAGTTTTAAGTAGTCATGTCAACCTCTCAGTGATAGTATTGATGAAATCTAGAGTCTGGAGAAAGTTTTTCTGCGAAACCATCCAGACTACTGCTGACAGCTCCTAAGCAATCAGTGTTGACGAGTTTCACTGCCTGCTTTCTCTCACTCAAGTCCATGTCAGAAGAGCTGCTATAAGACTGTCACACTTGAGAGGCTGTGTTATGTTCCACAGCATGGATCCTGGAGATAACATTGTTTCAATTTTTACACATAAAACGCTATAACAGGGTCACAGTGTGGCTCCTTTATACCTTGATAGGATCCAGAGTTAACATCCTTTGAAGGGGGTTTATTGAACAGTTGGGGTTAATTAATCAGTGTATTAATTATTTACATGATGCTTTGTGTGATTTTTTTTCCTGGGCTCATAGACTGTGTTTTTGGCTGGAACAAACAGCTTTCACTTTTAAGTTTCACTTTCGTTTTTGAAAGTGTTGTACAGCTCCTATTACTTGCTGTACTTGTAATAACAGGGGAAGTACTGTCTTGCACTCCTTGTGACCGTGTGTGGTCTATGTTCATTTCCTCCATTCCGGCTGAGACTTGAACATGAGGAGAGCGTTTGCTCTGTTAACTGTCTGGGTCTAGGAGGTAGTAAGTGCCCCAGCCATTGGGAGTATAAAGGTGCATTTTTCTATAATAAAAAAAAGTTTTTATTTGTGTCCTTCTGTGGGTATAACCTGAGCTATTGAGGACTCTGACATGTTAGAAGGTACTCCTTCTGTACTAAATCAGACCTGTTTATATTGTGAGGAGGCCGTGGTTTTCCTGCCCACTCAATTATGTTCCACATGCCTTAACACAGTTATAAAGTCTAAGAAGGGAGTCAAGCCTGCTAAGCCTCTTAGTCCCTCTGAGCCGTCTACCTCTCAGGACTCGCATCCCATGAGATTACTACCCTTGCTACATTATCCACTCCACATGCAGGTCCCTGTAGCACATCTAATCCTCCATCGGGAGGGGGCCTTCTTCCTGAGGACTTTGCCGCGCAGTTACAAAGTCTGCGGCCCTCAGTGCATTACCTCACTCTAACAAACGCAATAGAAAGGTTAAACATAGCTCTCCTGACCCGGAGTCATCTAAATATTTATCAGATTTAGCTTTTATGTCCCAGTTATCCGATGAGTTAACCTCTGTAGCTTCAGAGGTTGAACTTTCTGGGTTGTAGTCCTTAGCGTCTAAGCCTTCTGCTGCAGAGGAACTGTCCTTTAGATTTAAAATTGACCACTTGCATTTTTTATTAAAGGAGGATCTGTCTACGTTAGAGGTTCCAGAGGCTGCGCTGCCTGAAGAACCTATGATACCTAAATTAGACAGAGTTTACAAAGACAGGAAAGTTCCTTTTGACTTTTCCTGTGCCGGTTAAGATTGTGCACATTATTAAGAACGAATGGGAAAGAATTGATTCTTCCTTTTCCCCCTCGTCTACTTTTAGAAAGTTGTTCCCGCTCTTGGACTCTCAACTGGATTTGTGGGGCTCCATTCTTAAGGTGGATGGTGCTATCTCTACGCTTGCTAAATGTACTACTATACATCTTGAGAATAGTTCTTCATTCAGAGAGCCGATGGATAAGAAAATGAAAACCTACTGGTGTGACTCTTTGTCGGATCTCATTAAGATGGAGTCTCCCCTCGAGTATATATTCAAAGTCGAATTTAAAGCTCTGAGAATTGCTAATTCTTTTATCTGTGTTGCGAACAGGCAAATTATTCGCCTAAATGCAAAGATCTCTGGCTTTGCGGTCCTAGCTCGCCAGGCGTTCTGGTTGAATTCTTGGTCTGTGGATATGACTTCTAAGTCCAGACTCCTTTCTCTTCCCTTCAAGGGAAAGATTTTATTTTGTCCAGGCCTGGACTCCATTATTGCTACGATTACCGGAGGCAAGGATGCCTTCCTACTGCAAGATAAGAAGAATAAGTCTAAGGGAAAATAATCTTCTTTTCATTCTGACAAATCCGAATGACAACAATCCTCCTCCAAGCCCGAGCAACCTAAGAGTACTTGGAAGCCGGCTCAGTCCTGGAATAAATCCAAGCAAAATAAGAGGCCCGCTGAAAACAAATCGGCATGAAGGGGCGGCCCCGATCCGGGATCGGATCGTGTAGGGGGCAGGCTGTCTCTTTTTTTAGATGCTTGGTTCAAGGAAGTACAGGATCTGTGGGTCATGGAGGTGGTATCTCAGGGATACAATATAGGCTTCAAATCTCATCCGCCAAGGGGCAGATTCCTTCTCTCGAATCTGTCTACCAGACCAGAAAAGAGGGATGCCTTTCTAGGGTGCGTTCAGGATCTATATTTCTTAGGAGTTGCTGTCTCTGTGCCTATCGAAGAAAGAGGTTTTGGGTTTTATTCAAAACTTTTCGTGGTTCCAAAGAAGGAGGAAACTTTCCGCCCAATTCTGGACCTAAAGTGCTTAAACAAATTTCTCAGTGCTCCTTCCTTCAAGATGGAGACAATAAGGTCCATCCTTCCTTTAATTCAGGAAGGCCAGTTTATGATCACTATAGATCTGAAGGACGCTTACCTTCATGTTCCAATCCATAGGGAACACTTTCAGTTCCTGAGGTTTGCAGTGCTGGACCAGCACTTCCAGTTCATTGCCATTCCATTTGGCCTAGCCACTGCTCCAAGAATCTTTACGAAGGTTCTGGGGGCTCTTCTAGCCATTGCCAGAAGTCAGGGTATTGCAGTAGCCCCATATTTTTATGATATTCTGGTGCAAGCACCATCCTTTTGTCTTGTGGAAGATTTCTCAGTCTTCTTCGATCACATGGATGGAAGATAAACTTGGAAAAGAGTTCTCTTATCCCAAGTACCAGGGTGGAATTCCTTAGTACTATAATAGACTCCATATCCATGAGGATATTTCTAACAGACAAGAGACGTTGCAAGCTAACTTTGGCATGTCTTGCCCTCTAGACCTCCTTGATTCCCTCTGTGGCTCAGTGTATGTAGGTGATTGGTCCCATGGTGTCCTGCATGGACATCATTCCTTTTGCCAGGTTTTGTCTCAGACCTTTACAACTGTGCATGCTGAGGCAGTGGAATGGTGATCATTCAGATCTGTCTCAACAGATTGGATTAGACAGCCGGTCGAGAGAATCACTCTCTTGATGGCTCTGTCCAGATCATCTGTTCCAATGGACATGCTTCTTAAGACCATCCTGGGAGATTGTGACTACGGACGCAAGTCTATCCGGATGGGGAGCTGTTTGGGGTGCCAGGAAGGCACAGGGGTTGTGGACTCCTGATTGCTCCATCGTGGCCGCAAAGGACAAGGTTTGCGGATCTAGTGGGGATGTCCTCATCTCCTCCGTGAAAGTTACCTTGCCGCAGAGACCTGCTGATACACGGTCTATTTGTTCATCAAAATCTAGATTCTCTGAGGCTGACTGCGTGGAGATTGAATGTTTAGTTTTAGCCAAGAGAGTTTTCTCTGAGAGTGTCATTGATACTCTTATTTAAGCTTGTAAACCAGTTACTCTGCTTATCTACCACAAAGTGTGGAGGACCTACTTATTCTGGTGTGAAGAGCGTGGTTTTTCCTGGCACAGAGTTAAGGTTGCCAGGATCTTATCTTTTCTCCTGGATTGGCTGGAGAAGGGACTTTCTGCTAGTTCCCTGAGGGGACAGATTTCTTCCCTCTCAGTTTTATTGCGCAAGAGACTGGCTGAGCTTCCAGACGTGCAGTCCTTTGTTAAGGCTCTGATTAGGATCAGACCTGTGTTTATATCTGGGGCTCCTACTTGAAGCCTAAATCTTGTTCTTCGTGTTTTGCAACAGGTTCCGTTTGAGCCTCTGCATTCCGTTGATATTAAGTTGTTATCTTGGAAGGTTCTCTTTTTATTGGCTATTGCCTCTGCGCGCAGAGTTTCTGAAATCTCTGCTTTGCAATGTGAGCCCCCTTATCTGATTTTTCATACAGATAAGGCAGTTTTATGTTCTAAATTAGGTTTTCTTCCTAAGGTTGTGTCAGATAGCAACATCAATCAGGAGATTGTGGTTCCTTCCTTGTGTCCTAATCATTCTTCATCGAAGGAATGCTTACTTAACAATTTGGATGTGGTTCGCACCTTGAAGTTCTTTCTTCAGGCTACTAATGAGTTTAGACCAACTTCCTCTTTGTTTGTTGTCTATTCGGAGAAGCGTAAAAGGCAGAAGGCTATTTCGACTTCCCTATCTTTTTGGTTAAGGAGTGTCATCCACTTAGCTTATGGGACATCGTCCTCCTGAGAGGATAACTACTCATTTCCCTAGAGCAGTGGCTTCCTCTTGGGCCTTTAAGAACGAGGCCTCTATGGATCAGATTTGTAAGGCGGCTACCTGGTCCTCCTTACATACTTTTTCAAAATTTTACAAGTTTGATGTTTTTGCTTTGGCTGAAGCAGCTTTTGAGAGAAAAGTTTTGCAGGCTGTGGTGCCCTCAGTATAGGGTCCGCCTCTTCTTTTTTGTTCCTTCCTGTTATTCATTCAGTGTCCTCTGGAGCTTGGGTATAGTTTTCCCAACAGTAAGGAATGAAGCCGTGGACTCTCCCTATTTTAGGAAGGAAAACATAAATTCCTTTCCTTCCGGATAGGGAGAGTCTACGCCCCCCGCATGTTTTTTTCTTGTCTATGGGCGGTCCCCTATTTATTTATTTTCTTCTGGCACCATTTATACCCTAATGTTTCTCCTACTTTTCCTTGTTCCCTCGGCAGGATGACTAAGGTAATGAGGAAGTGTGAGCGATATTTAAGCCTTTGGCTGGGGTGTCTGTCTCCTCCTGGTAACCAGGTGTTGTATTTCCCAACAGTAAGGAATGAAGCCGTGGACTCTCCCTATCCGGAAGAAAAGGAATTTATCTGGTAAGCATACATTGTTATTATTGCATTAAAGGGATAGCAATTCATACATTGAAATGTATAGCTGCAATCAATGTCCATTTGCAAAAATGCTTCTAGTAAATGATATTATTGTTTCAGCAGCATATGCACATATGCTATGTATGACTAGAGGATCAGGATTTACCCATGCATACTCAGGGAGCTGGCGGCGGTGTGTATCGTGTCAGTGAAGATTTATTTTCTGTCATACAAGCCACTGCTGACTCTCTGAGAGGGTGCAGCATATGTGTGTATGCCCCTGAAAAACAGTGGTAACTTTTACTAGAAACCTGTTTGCTAATGGAAGTATATTGCAAAAAAATGTTTTTATTTAAATATTAAATGCACCCATACACATTTCAATTTTGAACTTTTTTTTTATCCCTTTTTAATGACCTCCTTTAAGATTTACTGAATATAATCATTATATAGTAATGTGTCTGACAGGTGGGGAAAAAAAGTATATTCTGTGGGTATTCTTATACACATTCCTTGTTAAATAGCAGAGTATGTTACAGAAATAACAATTCAGCAGTTTAACTTATCCCTCAAAGGAATTTTAAGCCTTCTTAACTTCTGTATTGTAAGCTATCACGGCACTGCAGTATATTTTAGATTTACCCAGAACTGCATGGTTAACAAAATCATTATATGCTAAGCTTATATTGAAAATGCCCTAAACACCGCTTCCATGAGTTTCGTTATCTATGAGCATATTTGAACATTTAAATATATTTAATATTAAGAAAATCTTAATAAATTCTGTAGATTTTGTGTTTATATAAGATGTAAGAGGAAGGCATTGCCAAGCAAAATACACATCACTTGTTTATATTAAAAAAGGGACATCAAAGTTTTTATATGCATAGAATATATTAGCAATTAAAGGGACATGAAACCCAAATTTATTCTTTCATGATTCAGAAAGAGCATGCCATTTTAATAAACTTTCTAATTTACTTCTAGTATATAATTTGCTCCATTCTCTTGATATCGTTTGCTATAAAGCATATCTAGGTAGGCTCAGTAGATTCTGATTGTTGGCTGCACATAGATGTCTCCTGTGATTGGCTCACCCATGTGCATTGCTATTTCTTCAATAAAGGATATCTAAAGAATGAAGCAAATTATATAATAGAAGTAAATTGGAATGTTGTTTAAAATTGTATTCTCTACCTGAATCATGAAAGATAAATTTTGGGTTTAGTGTCCCTTTTAAGGCTAGCCCTAAATGGGTTAGTGTACTACAATCATTGTGTAGTATTGCTGGTTCAGGAAATTTGCAGTATTTTGCAGCATACACAGTTTACAGAATTTGACTTTTAGCCTCTTTAAGGAATTTTAGCCAAATATAATTTTTACAGCAAAGGCAAATAACCAATTTTGCCACACAGGTGGCATTATGAAATATTCGGGTGGGGCAGTATAATAATTTGCAATAATTTTAACATTTATAAATGTTACTTTATGCAAAGCACAAATGAATTGCATACTTTAACATACATTGATTAAATGATAATTTGAGTAAAAAACATTGAAAACATTTTAAAATGAACTAATGTTACCTTAATATTGGCTTAGTTTTTAGCCGGGTGAATCAGTAAAATCAGCCAGGTGGTGCACCCACTAAAAAGGCCCTGGGAAAAAAAACTAAAAATAAAAACTAATATGTATTGCAGTGTTGAGTTTAATGTTACTTTAAAGGTAACTTGTACTTAATGTGTTTCCAATTATCCATTTTACCTGCTGGAATGAATTAAATTGCTTACAAATAGCAATTGTAAAAAATAGCAGCTTTGAAATAGCAGCTTTCTTTCATGTAATTGGCAAGAGTCCATGAGCTAGTGAGGAATGGGATATACATTCCTACCAGGAGGGGACAAAGTTTCCCAAACCTCAAAATGCCTATAAATACACCCTCACCACACCCACAATTCAGTTTTACAAACATTGCCTCCTATAGAGATGGTAAAGTAAGTTTGTGATTGATTTTTATGATTTCTTCTATATTAAGCGCTTCTAAGCATTCTGAAGCCCAATTCCTCTCAGAGTACAGTGTTTGTCAGGGGGATGTGAATAGAGTATCGCCTATTGATTTTATGGTTTCTCTCAAGGGAAATCTTTTCAAGGGTTCTCTGTTATCAGTCGTAGGGATTCATCTCCTACCTCCCTTTTCAGATCGACGATATACTCTTATATACCATTACCTCTACTGATAGTTTTCAGTACTGGTTTGGCTATCTGCTATATGTGGATGGGTGTCTTTCGGTAAGTATGTATCATTATTTAAGACACTCTCAGCCATGGTTTGGCGCTTTATGTATTAATATAAAGTTTTAGATATATGTATTTTACTTGTATTTGCCATGAGTCAGGTATATGTGTATTTCCCTTTGCAGTCTAAACAGTTTCAGTATAGGAATTATGTTTGGGAAGTTTATTCAAACTTTTTTCTTACCTGGGGTTCAGTCTTTTTCTAATTTGACTTTCATTTTTTCACGGGCAAATCTAGGCTCGCAAAGGTGCAAAATGCTGTTTTTTATTACGTCATTCTTGGTGCAAATTTTTTTGGCGCGAAGTTGCACCTTTGATGGCGCAAATTTCAGCATTTCCTGCGTCTTTGTTGATGATAGATGTTTTGCCGCAAAATCGCGTTTGTTATTACGCGAGTTGTGTCATTTCCTGGTGTTAGTTTTGCTGCAAATTTTTTTTTAACTTCTTTTTGCTTAATGGGTCATTCTTGGCGCCAAATTTTAATTACTTAACCCCTCTCCCTCTATTGCTCGCTGTTTTCATGAACTTTGAAAGCTATTATGCCTGCTTTTGTTTTTCTCTACTGAAACTGTTACATTGTGGAAATGGAATGTTTTGCCTAATGCTATTTTTCTTTTTCTGTTCTCTTCTTTTGCGAGATGTCTCATTCTGATCCTGACTCTGATGTTACTGTAGAAATGATGGTGCCCTGGAACACAATTCTACAAAGCTAAGTGTGTTCTTTTCATTGTTTAAGCTGTTCAACTTAATTATGTGGCATTTATCATGTTTTATGCTAGCAATGTTTCTACATGTACAATAACATTTACTGTTTTTTACATATTCAGTTCATGTATTTGATTTCATCTGCAAACATCACATGTTGCTTATACTTTCTGTATTATATTCTAGAGAATGGTTATTCTGATTCCCTCTTGGGACTGTACTACTATTTCTATGGAAATTGTTACTTGTTTTCAGGATTCTTTAGAATTTGAATATAACCTTAGTAGAGCATATTCACGTACTGTATATATTTTTAGCTCAGCTTTATCTGTGGCTGACATTACTGTTCTCTCAACCTTTGTTGAACAGTTAGTATAAGCAGTTTCCGATTCTTAAGTATATAACTCTGTTTATTTACTTTAGATGTATTAATTTAATTATGTTTACTATATCTATTATTATGATTTAAAATATATTTTATTATCTCTATCTTGTTAGAATAATAATTTGTTTGATTTCTATTATCTCCACTATTTCTGGAGGTTTAGAGTTTTTTTCTGCCCTACTTTTAGATGTAGATCAGTTGGTGAATGTCCTGACTACAAACTCTTGTTCTAGATCCAAGGGTCATAGATTAATTTCCCGGCAGGGTTAATACAGCTCTTTGGCCTTTGAGGTCAATTTATTGTGTACCATTTATTTGGGTAATAACTACTGTTTTTATCTGCTGCTAATTTGTTTAACTCAGAGTGTAAGCACTGAAGAAGCGTTTTTTGTATCCTTCTGGGAGATAAATGCTTTATAATTACTAGTTATTAGACTGCATGAAGGTGCGGTTCTCAAAGCAGCCCTTCTGGTGGGGGGCAGATTAAATTGTTTTTGGATGAATTCACTCTAAATTCTATATTATTCTTAGGGTTTGGATAGATTTTTAGAATGAGACCTCCTATGGGAAGAATCTTTCTCAGTACACTCTATGATTTTTTTTCAGGAGTAATTATGCCAGTTCGTTTTGCAGGAACAGGATTTGGGTTTCTATTCAATTCTATTCTTTGTCCCTAAGAAGAGAGGTTTATTCAGTCCATTCTTGGATCTGAAGACTTTTATATTGTTTTGTTAGAGTCTCAACATTTAAGTTGGAGATTATAAGGACTATTATGCCTTTTTGTTAAGGTCATTTCATGTCCACTTTATTTTTCATTATGTTTTAGCCTCATATTTTATTTCATACAGACCACTTGTGGTTTCTGAGTTTTTCTTTTAAGCTTTACCAATTTGTCGCTTTTCCATATGGTTTAGTGACAGCTTTATGAATCTTTTGAAAGGTTCTTGGTGCCCTTCTTTCTGTCTTCAGACAGTAGGGTATTGTGGTGCTTCCTTATCTGGATGGTATCTTGGCATTAGCTTAAACTTTTCTTTTATTAAAGTCAGACAGATAGCTCAGCATGCTAATGCACTGTGGCCGAGCTCTGTAGAAACCTGAGGGTTGCAGGTTCGATTCCCGGTGAGGTCAATTCAGCCTTTCATCCTTCTGAGGTCGATTAAATGAGCAGTGTCTTGAGTCCCTTTCGGGTGATTAGACGTGCTTTACAAGTACCCAATACATACATATGAAAAAGCAGTATTCAAATATAGGGACTTTTCTTTTTGTGGAATCCCTCATGAATCAACTAAGTTTTGTTTCTTCAAGACATGGTTAGAGGATTTAATTTACCTAAGAGTTTCGTGATTACTCAGACAAGGGTCACTTCTTTTTGGGTTTCTAGATGGATTCTGTGTTCATGTCTTTGTCTTTATCCGACAAAAGTCAATTGTAAGTGGCGTTAGCCTGTCTACATTTCTTTCAGTGGCTATGTGCATGAATGTTTTAGGTCTCATAACTGCAGCATCCGGCGTAGTTCCCTTTGCTCGTTTTTCATCTGAGATCTCTTTTTTGCTTTGCATACTGAATCAATGATACAGGTTATTGTTTTTAGTTATCACAGTTGATATTTTTAAATCCTAACACGCTACTCTCTCTGTTTTGGTGATTAGTCTGTCATCATTTTATTCAGGGGACCTCCTTTTGTTCATACTTCCTGGACTGTATTCTTAATGGATGCAAGTCTTACCAGTGGGGAGCTGTCTGAGGGTCTTTTGACATCACAAGGGGTTTGGAAACTTCAAGAGGTAAGGTTTCCAATCAATATTTTAGAACTCAGTGCTATTTTTTCAGAACTCTTTCAGGCTTAGCTTCTTTTAGGAGAGAACTTTTTCATTTTTTGAATTCAGACAGACAATATCACAACTGTGGCATATGTCAATCAACAATAGGGACTCGTAGTTCCTTAGCAATTAAGAAGTATCTTGAATACGTTCTTAGATGGAATTCATTTCCTGTCTATTTTCTACATTTTTAGACATTTAGGAGATGTATTATCTCAATTTCCCAGGTACCTTTTCAGGTTCAGGGATCCTCAGGTGGAGATGGTGGATGCATTAGCAGTGTCTTGGTTTTGCAACCTGACTACATCTTTCCGCCTCTGTTTTTTTTCTTCCAAAGGTGATTTCCAAGATCATATTGGAACAGTGTCATGTGTTTTTGATAGCATCAGCATGGCCTCACAGGTTTGGCTTGTGGATCTTGTTCGGATGTCCATTTGCTATTCTTGGCTGCTTTCTCTTGTTTAGGGGCTGTTTTTCCATCGGGATCTCAAATTACTAATTTGGTGGTATGGAAATTGATTAGTGTTTAGTCATAGAGGTTTCTCTGACTCAGTTTTTATCGCTATGTTTCAGGCTTATAGGACTGTTTCAAGGAACATGTATTATCAGGTTTGGAAAACCTATATTTTATATTGTTCTTCTCATAAATTCTCTTGGCATTCTTTTAGAATTCCTAGGATTTTACAGTTTTTCAGGATGGTTTGGATAAGTTTGTCTGCAAATTTTTTGAAGGGACAAATCTCTGTTCTTTCTGTTTTATTTTCTAGAAAGCTTGTTTAAACTTCCTGATATTCACTGTTTTGTTCAGGCTTTGGTTGGTATCAAGCCTGTTCATTTATTAATTTCTCCTTTTTGGAGTATTATTTGGTTTAAAGATTTTGCAGGCTCTTTTCTTTTGAGTCTATATTTTCTTTGAAGATTATCTACGTTCTTGGATAGTGTTGTTTCTTTTGACTATCTCTTCTGCTACAAGTTTCTGATTTATCAGCTCTCTCTTGTGTGTCTCCTTATCTGATTTTTTTAATCTAGATAAGTTGTTTTGTGGACTTCTTTTTTTCCTAAGGTTGTGAATTTGAACAACATTAGTAGAGAAATTGTTGTTCCTTCTTTGTGTCCTAATCCTAAAGAATTCTTTGAGAGTTCTTTACATCCTTTGGATGTGGTAAGAGCTTTATAATTCTATATCGAGGTTACTAGAATTTCAGAAGACTTCTAGTCTATTTACTATTTTTCTGGTTCCAGAAAAGGTTAGGAAGTCTCTGCTTTTTTTGGCATCCTGATTAAAGCTTTTGTTTTTCAAGGCTTATTTCGAGGCAGGGCAGGCTCCACCTCAGAGATTTACAGCTCATTTTACTAACTTCAGTCGCCATTTCTTGGTCTTTTTCAGAATGAAGCTTAGGTTGATCAAATTTGCAAATCAGTAATTTAGTCTTCTTTGCATACTTTTATTGTTTTTACCATTTTGATGTATTTGCTTCTTCTGAATCAGTCTTTGGTAGAAAAAGTTCTTCAGGCAGCTGTTTCAGTTTGATTCTACTGCTTTTGATTTAAGTTTTTTGAGAAAAACTTAATTGTGTGGATTTAATTTCTCAGTGAAAATAGCTGTTATTTTATCCCTCCCTCTCTAGTGACTCTTCTGTGGACTTCCACATCTTGGGTATTTCTATCCGATAACTCACTAGCTCATGGACTCTTGCTAATTACATGAAAGAAAACATAATTTATGTAAGAACTTACCTGATAAATTCATTTCTTTTTTATATTGGCAAGAGTCCATGAGGCCCACCCTTTTTATGGTGGTTATGATTTTTGTATAAAAGCACAATTATTTTTCCAGTTCCTCTTTTTGTATTCTTTTATACTCCTTATTTTATCAACCCACTTATTGGCTCTTCGTTAAACTGAATTGTGGGTGTGGTGAGGGGTGTATTTATAGGCATTTTGAGGTTTGGAAACTTTGCCCCCTCCTGGTAGGAATGTATATCCCATTCCTCACTAGCTCATGGACTCTTGCCAATTACATGAAAGAAAGCTGCTATTTCAAAGCTGCTATTTTTTACAATTGCTATTTGTAAGCAATTTAATTCATTCCAGCAGGTAAAATGGATAATTGGAAACACATTAAAGGAATATAATTTTAAAGTACAAGTTACCTTTAAAGTAACATTAAACTCAACACTGCAATACATATTAGTTTTATTTTAAGTTTTTTTCCCAGGGCCTTTTTAGTGGGAGCACCACCTGGCTGATTTTACTGACTCACCCGGCTAAAAATTAAGCCAATATTAAAGTGAATGTCAATTTTTGTATAGCTGAAGCCTCCTAATAATTCTTTAACACATGTGTTTTTAAACTGCTAGGTTTAAAAAAAAAAAAAAAAAATAGTATTTATTATATATTTGCATAACTAACTTGTTTGTATTTTGATCTTCCTCCTCCCACCCGGCACCTCCGTGTTATTTACAGGGTGATGGTTAGAGCGGCCCTCCTCGCTTTGTACGTCACCGTGAAGCGCGCACCCGTGGAGCAAATCTTTATGCGCATGAGTGTAATCCAGCTTTACTTTGTCTGCGCATGCATTAGAGCCCTGTTTTCTTACGGCGTAAATAGTCATCGCTTCTGTATGTGAGCTTATGTTCTAACGCATGCGCAGAAATCAGAAATACTTAGTCTGCGCATGCGTTAAAACCCTGGTTATTCACTGTGTGAACGAGCATCACTTCTACAAGGGAGATAATGGACTAACGCATGCGCAGAAGAAGCGCATGACATATGTAAAAAGGGGCTGAACGCCCCGTGGTGCAAAAGCTTATTCGCAATGGTTGCTGTCAATCTTTTACATTCAGAGGCACTATATGGCGGGCGGAGGAAGCGCGGCATGAAAATAAAGAAAAAAAGTTAATTTTTAATCTTGATTTATATAATTTTTAAAAACCATGAATTAAAGTCCCCCTATTTTCAATTGTTTGACAATATTGTATTAACGACTATAGGTGAGTTTACATTCACTTTAAGGTAACATTAGTTCATTTTAAAATGTTTTCAATGTTTTTTTACTCAAATTATCATTTAATCAATGTATGTTAAAGTATGCAATTCATTTGTGCTTTGGATAAAGTAACATTTATAAATGTCAAAATGATTGCAAATAATATGGTAGGAATGTATATCCCATACGTCACTAGCTCATGGACTCTTGCCAATATGAAAGAAATTAATTTATCAGGTAAGTTCTTACTTAAATTATGTTTTTGTTTGTTGCAGTTGTGAAATTCATTTTTAAATTAGTGTAATTTAATATGGTTACAGACTAAAAAAAAAGTCTACACATGTGAAAATTGTATATTTTTCTTTCCACAGGAATCTTTGCAGCAACTTGTAATGATGAATTTGCCAAATATCTTAATCATTGGGAAAACCCCATTTTCTGGTGAGTATTTAAACCATCTCTCTAAAACATTTGCTATAAAACATCTCTCTAAAACATTTGCTATAAAACATCTCTCTAAGTATGGAAACGTATGCCAAAAATAATAATGGGGAAAATGAGCTGTATGAAATATGCTTCCATTTATTATTATCATTCTATTATCAGTGATTTATTTAAAAATTTAAAAAAACTGTTTAAGCAATTGTACTAAATAATCTGGTTTTCTTTCCTATGGCGTGGCGAGTCCACAAATCATTCCAATTACTAGTGGGATATTCACTCCTGGCCAGCAGAGGGCAAAGAGCACTCCAGCAGAGCTGTTAAAGGGACATTAAACACTTTGAGATGGTAATATGAAGCGATGAATTGTATTTATAAGAAAACTCTGCAATATACTTTCAATATTTATTTTGTCCCCTTTTACTGTAATTCCATTTAGAAGTTGTGAGCTTTTCAGTTCCTGTTAGAAATGGAAGTGCTGAACACTGTTCTATTCCACACAGCCTTTGACTGCACACTCTAGTGATCTATTTATAACTATCCCTAATTGGCCACAGCAGAGAAAGTAACCTAAGTTACAACATGGCAGCTCCCATTGTTTTATAGACACTAAAACTTTACACTTATTTTATCACTATTTAAACAACTAATAAAACTTTAAAAAATAAACCTACATGTTATTCTCAGACTAATCTTTACTTTGAAACCTCATTCTATCTAGCATTAATATAGTGTTTAGTGTCCCTTTAAGTATCACTTCCCTTACCCATAACCCCCAGTCATTCTCTTTGCCTCTGTCAAGGGAGGATGTGCAAAGTTGTTGTCTGAAGATATTTAATCCTTTTATGGGTACTTTTCCCTGCAAGCAAGGATTTGAGGCTATGCTGTGTCCATGTCAATCTCTTTAGTAAGAGTAATGGTGGCTTTTAGCAGTTAGAAGGCGGCGAGGTGGTCCTTGCTTTATTTCTAACAACTATACTATCCCCATTATAGAAAACCGGAGTTGGTTACTCTGCTTTTTCTTTTTCTACAGGTCACTGTTAGATGTGGAGTAATCTGACATACCTAAGAAGCTATTCCCTGCCTTGACTGCTGCTTCCACAGGTAAGTGCTTTCCCTTCTAGGTTAGAAGGTGCCAGCACTCTAGGAGTTAATTGTACAAGATTTCTGTGGAGTGTGGGTGGTAATCAGGGGAACTTGTATGCTAATATAGAGCAAACTATTTTCTGGGCAGGGAACATGTAAGGGGCACTGCATTAAGGGACTTTCTGGCTGAGAGGACTCTTGTTATATAGTGAGCTATATAGGTGCCTGGGCTCTGTAAATTTTGGGTCTTTGTCCTCCTTCACGTTTATGGAGGTGTTTTTGGTGCTTGTTTGCCGTCATGTGACTTGTCTGTCAACCACTCTGCTTTGGTCTTAGTTAGAGGTTTAGCCTTTATAGGAAGCGCTCTGTTTTCACGCTGTTTCTTTCAGAGTGAGAGGCGGGTGACGTAGTTATTTGAATTGCGGGTATGTGATTGCGTTTGTTTTGCGCTTCCTCTATCTGGCTCCGGTGCAAACCAGAGGTTTCTCTGACAAGGTGTCTTCGACAGCAGCTGTTAGTAGATGGTTGGTGGGGACCAAGAGCTTTATGGGATTTATCTTTTGGTCTTTAGGAGCGGTAAGCCCTCAACAGGGCTGAGGTTTTTTGTGTCTGGGTTTTTTGCAGCTATCAGACATATTAGCCTGTTTATTTTTAATAGAACTAGTGTATCTTATAAAGACTTTGCTGATTCCCTGTCATTATGGACACTAATGAAAATTTAAATTTGCCAATTGACAAATGTTTGTTTTGCTTGGAGGCTCAAGTGGTTCCTCCAGTGCAATTTTGCTCCTCTTGTTTAAATAAGATATCTCCCCCAGAGCTTTGTTTTAGCAACGCCTCAGCTTTCCCCTCAAACGTCCCAAGCTTCACATGCAGTGCCCTGCAGTTCCTCTTAACAACTTCCTGGGGGTGTTTATTTATCTTGGGATTTCGCTGCACAGATAACTTCTGCTGTTTCAGCAGCCTTATCAGCTTTTCTGAAAGTTTCTGGTAAGCACAAGAGCAAATCTAAACATATTATTGTTAATAAGGGTTCTGACTTCGCTAAGGCTGCGTTAGTCAGTTTATCTCAGTTATCTGATGATGATGATTCCTCAGTGGCTTCTGAGGGTGAATTGTCAGATTCTGATACTGTAGTGACCAATTCTGCAGATTCAGAGGAGATTAAAGGGACAGTCTAGGCCAAAATAAACTTTCATGATTCAGATAGGGCATGTAATTTTAAACAATTTTCCAATTTACTTTTATCACCAATTTTGCTTTGTTCTCTTGGTATTCTTAGTTGAAAGCTTAACCTAGGAGGTTCATATGCTAATTTCTTAGACCTTGAAGGCCACCTCTTTTCAGAATTCCTTTTGAACAGTTTTTCACCACTAGAGGGTGTTAGTTCACGTGTTTCAAATAGATAACACTGTGCTTGTGCACGTGAAGTTATCTGGGAGCAGGCACTGATTGGCTAAACTGCAAGTCTGTTAAAAGAACTGAAATAAAGGGGCAGTTTGCAGAGGCTTAGATACAAGATAATCACAGAGGTTAAAAGTATATTAATATAACTGTGTTGGTTATGCAAAACTGGGGAATGGGTAATAAAGGGATTATCTATCTTTTAAAACAATATCAATTCTGGTGTAGACTGTCCCTTTAATTTCAGATTTAAGTTAAAACACCTTTGAGTAATTTTAAAGGAGGTTCTTGCTACTTTGGAAGAATCCGACTCATTGTCGCGGTGAATCCAAAGAGGTCTATTAAACTTAATAGGGTATATGATGTACCCGCATCTGTGGATGTGTTTCCAGTTCCAGACCGTATGGAAGATATCATAACTCGGGAATGGGATAAACCAGGGATTCCTTTTTCCCTGTCCCCTGTTTTTAAAAAGTTGTTTCCTGTTGCTGACTCTATTCGTGACTCGTGGTGCACAGTGCCCAAGGTAGAGGGAACTATCTCTTCTCTTGCCAAGAGAACTACTATTCCTATTGAAGATAGTTGTTATTTCAAGGATCCCATGGAGTAGAAGCTTGAGGCTTTTTTGAAGAAGATGTACGTACATCAGGGATTACAGTGGCAGCCTGTTGCTAGTATTGCTACAGTTGCTGGGGCATCTTCTTATTGGTGCGATGATTTATCTAATCTCAACTTGGAAGAGACTACTGTAGAGGAGATCCAAGACAGGATCAAGACTCTAAAGCTAGCCAATACCTTTATTTGTGATGCCAACATGCAAGTTCTTAGACTGGGAGCTAAGATTTCTGTTTTCACTGTTTTAGCTCGCAGAGCTCTGTGGTTAGTCTTGGTCTGCGGATGTCACATCAAAGTCCAAGCTTTTATCTTTGCCTTATAAGGGTAAAACCTTGTTTGGTCCAGATCTGGCTGAATTCATTTCCGATATTGCATGTGGAAAGGGCTCTTTCCTACCTCAGGATAAAAAGAATAGGCCTAAGGGTTGCCAGAATTCAAATTTTCGTTCCTTTTGTAACTTTAAGGGACAAAAGTCTTCCTCCTCCTCTTCGAAGTCGGAACAATCCAAGTCTTCTTGGAGGTCCAGTTAGCCTTGGAATAAAGGAAAGCAAGCCAAGAAGCCTTCCGCTGATCCTAAATCAGTATGAAGGGATCGTCCCCGATTCTGTATTGGATCAAGTGGGGGGCAGGCTCTCTTTCTTTCGGCAGGCTTGGATACGTGATGTCCCAGATCCTTGGGCCATAGACATAGTGTCCCATGTTTACAGAATAGGATTCAAATCTTGTCCTCCTAGGGGCAGATTCCATCTGTCAAGGTTATCTGTGGACCAAATAAAGAGAGAGGCTTTCTTAAACTGCGTAAAGGACCTATCTTCCCTGGGAGTGATTGTTCCAGTTCCTCTAGAGGAACAGGGTCTAGGATTCTATTCAAATCTTTTTGTAGTTCCCAAAAAGGAGGGTACTTTCCGTCCCATATTGGACCTAAAGTGTTTCAACCAATTCTTCAGAGTTCCGTCCTTCAAAATGGAGACCATCCATTCCATTCTTCATTTGGTGCAAGAGGGCCAGTTCATGACGACCATAGATCTGAAGGACACGTTTCGTCATGTTCCCATTCACAGGGATCATTATCAGTATCTGAGGTTATCCTTTCTGGGCAAACATTTCAATTTTGTTGCCCTTCCTTTTTGCCTTGCTACAGCTCCCAGAATTTTCACAAAGGTTCTGGGGCTCTTCTGGCAGTGGTCAGATCCCAGGGCATTGCTGTTGCGCCTTATCTGGACGACATCTTAGTTCAAGCGCCATCTTTTCATCTAGCAATTTCTCATACAGATCTCATTGTCTATTCTATGTTCCCATTGGTGAAAAAGTAAATCTGGGAAAGAGTTCCCTTGTACCAGATACAAGGGTATGTTTCTTAGGAACAATTATAGATTCCTTGTCCATGAAGATTTTTCTGACTGACGTCAGAAAATCCAAACTTCTTGCTTTTTGCCTTTCTCTCCAGTCTGCTATTCCTCCATCAGTGGCTCAATGCATTGAGGTGATTGGTCTGATGGTTGCTTCCATGGACATCATTCCTTTTTGCTCGGTTCCATCTGAGACCTCTGCAACTATGCATGCTCAGTCAATGGAATGGGGACCACTTCAGATCTCTTGCAGGGGATAAATCTGGACTCCCCAACAAGAGTGTCTCTCTCGTGGTGGATTTCACAGGATCATCTGTCTCGGGGCCTGAGGCCTTCCTGGGTGATTGTGACCACGGACGCCAGCCTCTTGGGCTGGGGAGCAGTTTGGGTTTCCTTAAAAGCACAGGGTCTGTGGACTCCAGAGTCGTCTCTTCCAATTAACATCTTGGAATTGAGAGCGATCTTCAATGTTTTGATAGCTTGGCCTCAACAAGTTTTGGTCCAGTTTATCAGATTCCAGTCGGACATCACCTTGGCTTACATCAACCACAAGGGGGAAACTCAGAGTTCCTTAGCAATGATGGAGGTGACTCACATTCCCCTTTAGTCGGAGTCTGACGATTGTCAACTCTCTGCCATCCACATCCCAGGAGTGGACAACTGGGAAGCGAATTTTCATAGCAGACAGACTTTTCATCCAGGAGAGTGGGCTCTCCACCCAGAGGTTTTCACAATAATAACCATCAGATGGGGGGTTCCGGAGTAGGATCTGATGGCGTCTCATCAAAACGCCAAGCTTCCAAAGTACGGTTCAAGATCAAGAGATCCTCAAGCATGGCCTTGCAGGATCTGGTTTCTGGATCTGGTGACAATGTCATCTCTTCCGCCCTGGAGGTTACCTCTGAGGAAGGACCTTCTTCTTCAGGGTCCCTTCCTTCATCCAAATCTGGTTTCTCTGAAGCTGACTGCTTGGAGATGGAACATCGAGTTTTGGCTAGGCGTGGCTTCTCTGAGAGAGTCATAGATACTATGCTTCAGGCTCGTAAACCGGTTACTCGCAAAATTTACCATAGGTTCGCCTGTTTTGTTCTTCCTGCCTTTTTATTTTGTGTCCTCTAGCTTAGGTATTGGTTCCCACTAGTAATTGGAATGATTTGTGGACTCTCCATGCAATAGGAAAGAAAACAAAATGTATGCTTATCTGATAAATGTATTTATTTCTAGGCATGGAGAGTCCACAACCCACCTTATTTACATTCAGGCAGTAGTTTTTTTGTAAAAACCTCAGGCACCTCTATACCTTTGTGTTATCTTCTTTTTCCTTTTCCCTTCGGCCGAATGACAGGGGGTTATGGGTAAGGGAAGTGATACTTAACAGCTCTGCTGGGGTGTTCTTTGCCACCTCCTGCTGGCCAGGAGAGAATATCCCACTAGTAATGGGAATGATTTGTGGACTCTACATGCCTGGAAATAAATAAATTTAGCAGGTAAGCATACATTTTGTTTCATTATTAACAAATATACATAGATTTACAAAAATAAATAAAAAACATAAACAATACTAAACACTATTTGCATTTACAGAGCTCATAGTTTATTAGACATTTCCAAACAAAGTTGTAAAGTCTCTATGTACCTCCATCAGAAAACAATGTTCATTGAAATTATTCCAAATATAATGCTGCTTTAACAAAATTCGACTTTAGTTATAAAGACATTTGTTATTAATATGAACAAATATTTTTCAATGATGTATGTAGATTAAATTTGTCAAACCTTCACAATGCCTTGGGTTATATACTTTTCTTCCTTTGGGGATACATATTATGTACACAGTAGCGCTATATAATGAACTGAACTAGTATTTTGCAATTGTTACTTTTTGCTCCCTAATCTGACACTGGTACTAATGCACACAGGTATATACTGACACACCTCTCAGCTTTGCCATTTATCTATACGGTATCTTTATTTTGTAGTTATTTAAATTCTACATTTGATATGTAATTATGTGACTGAAATGTGGACATTTTTACCTAGTAATATCTGTGAACCAATAGGTAATTACAGATCATATTAAAAACATTGCAACATTGCTAGCTGCAAATGTTTAACCCCTTGAAACAACAAAAATACCTGCATCTTAAATTTCATAATTTAAGAATGAAAAATATATTAGTGTACATGTACAAGCAAAAATGCACATGTGTGTGTGTGTATATATATATATATATATATATATATATATATATATATATATATATATATATATCCTATATAATAAAAGGCCAAATGTGTTTTGTCCGAAGCTGTCATGCGCAGTAGAGACAGCACGAGGACAAACACACTTGGCCTTTGAGTCCCTAGCTGAAGATCTGCGCCGCGGCAGAAGTGGGCGTGAGCGGGGACGTGGCCGGGCATGAAGGGGCGTGGCCGGTTGTGAATGACCATGAAGGGGCGTGACCAGGCGTGAAGGGGGCATGGCCGGGCGATAGATGGAAGATGGGAGATAGCGAGAGGGGAGAGAGATAGAGAGGGGGAGAGAGAGAGGGAGAGAGAGACAGCAAAAGAGAGGGGGGAGAGAGACAGCAAAAGAGAGGGGGGAGAGAGAAAGCAAAAGAGAGAGGGGGAGAGAGATAGCAAAAGAGAGAGGGGGAGAGAGACAGCAAAATAGAGAGGGGGAGAGAGACAGCAAAAGAGAGAGGGGGAGAGAGACAGCAAAAGAGAGAGGGGGATAGAGACAGCAAAAGAGAGAGGGGGATAGAGACAGCAAAAGAGAGAGGGGGATAGAGACAGCAAAAGAGAGAGGGGGATAGAGACAACAAAAGAGAGAGGGGGAGAGAGACAGCAAAAGAGAGAGGGGGATAGAGACAGCAAAAGAGAGAGGGGGATAGAGACAGCAAAAGAGAGGGGGAGAGAGCGCAAAAGAGAGGGGGAGAGAGAGCGCAAAAGAGAGGGGGGAGAGAGAGCGCAAAAGAGAGGGGGGAGAGAGAGCGCAAAAGAGAGGGGGGGAGAGAGAGCTCAAAAGAGGGGTGGAGAGAGAGCGCAAAAGAGAGGGGGGGAGAGAGAGCGCAAAAGAGAGGGGGGAGAGAGCGCAAAAGAGGGGTGGAGAGAGCGCAAAAGAGGGGGGGTGAGAGAGCGCAAAAGAGAGGGGGGAGAGAGCGCAAAAGAGAGGGGGGGGGAGAGAGAGTGCAAAAGAGAGAGGGGGAGAGAGAGCGCAAAAGAGAGGGAGGAGAGAGCGCAAAAGAGAGGGAGGAGAGAGCGCAAAAGAGAGGGGGAGAGAGCGCAAAAGAGAGGGGGGAGAGAGAGCGCAAAAGAGAGGGGGAGAGAGAGCGCAAAAGAAAGGGGAGAGAGAGGGGGAGAGAGCGCAAAAGAGATGGGGTAGAGAGAGCGCGAAGGAGATGGGGTAGAGAGAGCGCAAAAGAGAGGGGGGAGAGAGAGAGAGCGCAAAAGAGAGGGGGGAGAGAGAGAGCGCAAAAGAGAGGGGGAGAGAGAGCGCAAAAGAGATGGGGGAGAGAGAGAGCGCAAAACAGATGGGGGGAGAGAGAGAGCGCAAAAGAGATGGGGGAGAGAGAGAGCGCAAAAGAGAGGGAGAGAGACGGCAAAAGAGAGGGGGGGAGAGAGACAGCAAAAGAGAGGGGGGGAGAGAGACAGCAAAAGAGAGAGGGGGAGAGAGACGGCAAAAGAGAGGGGGGAGAGAGACAACTAAAGAGAGGGGGAGAGAGCGCAAAAGAGAGGGGGGAGAGAGAGCGCAAAAGAGTGGGGGGAAGAGAGAGCGCAAAAGAGAGGGGGAGAGAGAGAGCTCAAAAGAGAGGGGGAGAGAGAGAACGCAAAAGAGAGGGGGAGAGAGAGAGCGCAAAAGAGAGGGGGGGAGAGAGAGCTCAAAAGAGGGGAGAGAGAGAGCGCAAAAGAGATGGGGTAGAGAAAGAGCGCAAAAGAGAGGGGGGAGAGAGAGAGAGCGCAAAAACATAATTTATGTAAGAACTTACCTGATAAATTCATTTCTTTCATATTAGCAAGAGTCCATGAGCTAGTGACGTATGGGATATACATTCCTACCAGGAGGGGCAAAGTTTCCCAAACCTTAAAATGCCTATAAATACACCCCTCACCACACCCACAATTCAGTTTAACGAATAGCCAAGAAGTGGGGTGATAAAAAAGTGCGAAAGCATAAAAAATAAGGAATTGGAATAATTGTGCTTTATACAAAATCATAACCACCACAAAAAAAGGGCGGGCCTCATGGACTCTTGCTAATATGAAAGAAATGAATTTATCAGGTAAGTTCTTACATAAATTATGTTTTCTTTCATGTAATTAGCAAGAGTCCATGAGCTAGTGACGTATGGGATAATGATTACCCAAGATGTGGATCTTTCCACACAAGAGTCACTAGAGAGGGAGGGATAAAATAAAGACAGCCAATTCCTGCTGAAAATAATCCACACCCAAAATAAAGTTTAATGAAAAACATAAGCAGAAGATTCAAACTGAAACCGCTGCCTGAAGTACTTTTCTACCAAAAACTGCTTCAGAAGAAGAAAATACATCAAAATGATAGAATTTAGTAAAAGTATGCAAAGAGGACCAAGTTGCTGCTTTGCAAATCTGATCAACCGAAGCTTCATTCCTAAACGCCCAGGAAGTAGAAACTGACCTAGTAGAATGAGCTGTAATCCTCTGAGGCGGAGTTTTACCCGACTCAACATAGGCAAGATGAATTAAAGATTTCAACCAAGATGCCAAAGAAATGGCAGAAGCTTTCTGGCCTTTTCTAGAACCGGAAAAGATAACAAATAGACTAGAAGTCTTTCGGAAAGACTTAGTAGCTTCAACATAATATTTCAAAGCTCTAACAACATCCAAAGAATGCAACGATTTCTCCTTAGAATTCTTAGGATTAGGACATAATGAAGGAACCACAATTTCTCTACTAATGTTGTTGGAATTCACAACTTTAGGTAAAAATTGAAAAGAAGTTCGCAACACCGCCTTATCCTGATGAAAAATCAGAAAAGGAGACTCACAAGAAAGAGCAGATAATTCAGAAACTCTTCTGGCAGAAGAGATGGCCAAAAGGAACAAAACTTTCCAAGAAAGTAATTTAATGTCCAATGAATGCATAGGTTCAAACGGAGGAGCTTGAAGAGCTCCCAGAACCAAATTCAAACTCCAAGGAGGAGAAATTGACTTAATGACAGGTTTTATACGAACCAAAGCTTGTACAAAACAATGAATATCAGGAAGAATAGCAATCTTTCTGTGAAAAAGAACAGAAAGAGCAGAGATTTGTCCTTTCAAGGAACTTGCGGACAAACCCTTATCTAAACCATCCTGAAGAAACTGTAAAATTCTCGGTATTCTAAAAGAATGCCAAGAAAAATGATGAGAAAGACACCAAGAAATATAAGTCTTCCAGACTCTATAATATATCTCTCTAGATACAGATTTACGAGCCTGTAGCATAGTATTAATCACAGAGTCAGAAAAACCTCTTTGACCAAGAATCAAGCGTTCAATCTCCATACCTTTAAATTTAAGGATTTCAGATCCTGATGGAAAAAAGGACCTTGTGACAGAAGGTCTGGTCTTAATGGAAGAGTCCACGGTTGGCAAGAGGCCATCCGGACAAGATCCGCATACCAAAACCTGTGAGGCCATGCCGGAGCTACCAGCAGAACAAACGAGCATTCTTCAGAATCTTGGAGATTACTCTTGGAAGAAGAACTAGAGGCGATGGTTGGATGATACTTCCAAGGAAGTGATAATGCATCCACTGCCTCCGCCTGAGGATCCCGGGATCTGGACAGATACCTGGGAAGTTTTTTGTTTAGATGAGACGCCATCAGATCTATTTCTGGAAGTTCCCACATTTGAACAATCTGAAGAAATACCTCTGGGTGAAGAGACCATTCGCCCAGATGCAACGTTTGGCGACTGAGATAATCCGCTTCCCAATTGTCTATACCTGGGATATGAACCGCAGAGATAAGACAGGAGCTGGATTCCGCCCAAACCAAAATTCGAGATACTTCTTTCATAGCCAGAGGACTGTGAGTCCCTCCTTGATGATTGATGTATGCCACAGTTGTGACATTGTCTGTCTGAAAACAAATGAACGATTCTCTCTTCAGAAGAGGCCAAAACTGAAGAGCTCTGAAAATTGCACGGAGTTCCAAAATATTGATCGGTAATCTCACCTCCTGAGATTCCCAAACTCCTTGTGCCGTCAGAGATCCCCACACAGCTCCCCAACCTGTGAGACTTGCATCTGTTGAAATTACAGTCCAGGTCGGAAGCACAAAAGAAGCCCCCTGAATTAAACAATGGTGATCTGTCCACCACGTTAGAGAGTGTCGAACAATCGGTTTTAAAGATATTAATTGAGATATCTTTGTGTAATCCTTGCACCATTGATTCAGCATACAGAGCTGAAGAGGTCGCATGTGAAAACGAGCAAAGGGGATCGCGTCCGATGCAGCAGTCATAAGACCTAGAATTTCCATGCATAAGGCTACCGAAGGGAATGATTGTGACTGAAGGTTTCGACAAGCTGAAATCAATTTTAGACGTCTCTTGTCTGTTAAAGACAGAGTCATGGACACTGAATCTATCTGGAAACCCAGAAAGGTTACCCTTGTCTGAGGAATCAATGAACTTTTTGGTAAATTGATCCTCCAACCATGATCTTGAAGAAACAACACAAGTCGATTCGTATGAGATTCTGCTAAATGTAAAGACTGAGCAAGTACCAAGATATCGTCCAAATAAGGAAATACCACAATACCCTGTTCTCTGATTACAGACAGAAGGGCACCGAGAACCTTTGTAAAAATTCTTGGAGCTGTAGCTAGGCCAAACGGCAGAGCCACAAACTGGTAATGCTTGTCCAGAAAAGAGAATCTCAGGAACTGATAATGATCTGGATGAATCGGAATATGCAGATATGCATCCTGTAAATCTATTGTGGACATATAATGCCCTTGCTGAACAAAAGGCAAGATAGTCCTTACAGTTACCATCTTGAATGTTGGTATCCTTACATAACGATTCAATATTTTTAGATCCAGAACTGGTCTGAAGGAATTCTCCTTCTTTGGTACAATGAAGAGATTTGAATAAAACCCCATCCCCTGTTCCGAAACTGGAACTGGCATAATTACTCCAGCCAACTCTAGATCTGAAACACAATTCAGAAATGCTTGAGCTTTCACTGGATTTACTGGGACACGGGAAAGAAAAAATCTCTTTGCAGGAGGTCTCATCTTGAAACCAATTCTGTACCCTTCTGAAACAATGTTCTGAATCCAAAGATTGTGAACAGAATTGATCCAAATTTCTTTGAAAAAACGTAACCTGCCCCCTACCAGCTGAGCTGGAATGAGGGCCGCACCTTCATGTGGACTTAGAAGCAGGCTTTGCCTTTCTAGCAGGCTTGGATTTATTCCAGACTGGAGATGGTTTCCAAACTGAAACTGCTCCTGAGGATGAAGGATTAGGCTTTTGTTCTTTGTTGAAACGAAAGGAACGAAAACGATTATTAGCCCTGTTTTTACCCTTAGATTTTTTATCCTGTGGTAAAAAAGTTCCTTTCCCACCAGTAACAGTTGAGATAATAGAATCCAACTGAGAACCAAATAATTTGTTACCCTGGAAAGAAATGGAAAGTAGAGTTGATTTAGAAGCCATATCAGCATTCCAAGTCTTAAGCCATAAAGCTCTTCTAGCTAAAATAGCTAGAGACATAAACCTGACATCAACTCTGATAATATCAAAAATGGCATCACAGATAAAATTATTAGCATGCTGAAGAAGAATAATAATATCATGAGAATCATGATCTGTTACTTGTTGCGCTAAAGTTTCCAACCAAAAAGTTGAAGCTGCAGCAACATCAGCCAATAATATAGCAGGTCTAAGAAGATTACCTGAACAGAGATAAGCTTTTCTTAGAAAGGATTCAATTTTCCTATCTAAAGGATCCTTAAACGAAGTACCATCTGACGTAGGAATGGTAGTACGTTTAGCAAGGGTAGAAATAGCCCCATCAACTTTAGGGATTTTATCCCAAAATTCTAATCTGTCAGACGGCACAGGATATAATTGCTTAAAACGTTTAGAAGGAGTAAATGAATTACCCAATTTATCCCATTCTTTGGAAATTACTGCAGAAATAGCATTAGGAACAGGAAAAACTTCTGGAATAACCACAGGAGATTTAAATACCTTATCTAAACGTTTAGAATTAGTATCAAGAGGACCAGAATCCTCTATTTCTAAAGCAATTAGTACTTCTTTAAGTAAAGAACGAATAAATTCCATTTTAAATAAATATGAAGATTTATCAGCATCAATCTCTGAGACAGAATCCTCTGAACCAGAAGAGTCATCAGAATCAGAATGATGATGTTCATTTAAAAATTCATCTGTAGGGAGAGAAGTTTTAAAAGATTTTTTACGTTTACTAGAAGGAGAAATAACAGACATAGCCTTCTTGATGGATTCAGAAACAAAATCTCTTATGTTATCAGGAACATTCTGCACCTTAGATGTTGAAGGAACAGCAACAGGCAATGGTACTTTACTAAAGGAAATATTATCTGCATTAACAAGTTTGTCATGACAATTAATACAAACAACAGCCGGAGGAATAGCTACCAAAAGTTTACAGCAGATACACTTAGCTTTGGTAGATCCAGCACTAGACAGCGATTTTCCTGTAGTATCTTCTGACTCAGATGCAACGTGAGACATCTTGCAATATGTAAGAGAAAAAACAACATATAAAGCAAAATTGATCAAATTCCTTAAATGACAGTTTCAGGAATGGGAAAAAATGCCAAAGAACAAGCTTCTAGCAACCAGAAGCAATGAAAAATGAGACTAAAATAATGTGGAGACAAAAGAGACGCCCATATTTTTTAGCGCCAAATAAGACGCCCACATTATTTGGCGCCTAAATGCTTTTGGCGCCAAAAATGACGCCACATCCGGAACGCCGACATTTTTGGCACAAAATAACGTCAAAAAATGACGCAACTTCCGGCGACACGTATGACGCCGGAAACGGAAAAGATTTTTTTTTTTTTTTGCGCCAAAAAAGTCTGCGCCAAGAATGACGCAATAAAATGAAGCATTTTCAGCCCCCGCGAGCCTAACAGCCCACAGGGAAAAAAGAGTCAAATTTTTGAAGGTAAGAAAAAATGAATAATTCAAATGCATTATCCCAAATATGAAACTGACTGTCTGAAAAATAAGGAATGTTGAACATTCTGAGTCAAGGCAAATAAATGTTTGAATACATATATTTAGAACTTTACAAACAAAGTGCCCAACCATAGCTTAGAGTGTCACAGAAAATGAGATTTACTTACCCCAGGACACTCATCTACATGTTTGTAGAAAGCCAAACCAGTACTGAAACGAGAATCAGCAGAGGTAATGGTATATAAATAAGAGTATATCGTCGATCTGAAAAGGGAGGTAAGAGATGAATCTCTACGACCGATAACAGAGAACCTATGAAATAGACCCCGTAGAAGGAGATCACTGCATTCAAATAGGCAATACTCTCCTCACATCCCTCTGACATTCACTGCACGCTGAGAGGAAAACCGGGCTCCAACTTGCTGCGGAGCGCATATCAACGTAGAATCTAGCACAAACTTACTTCACCACCTCCATAGGAGGCAAAGTTTGTAAAACTGAATTGTGGGTGTGGTGAGGGGTGTATTTATAGGCATTTTAAGGTTTGGGAAACTTTGCCCCTCCTGGTAGGAATGTATATCCCATACGTCACTAGCTCATGGACTCTTGCTAATTACATGAAAGAAAGAGATGGGGGGAGAGAGAGCACAAAAGAGATGGGGGAGAGAGAGAGAGCAAAAGAAAGGGGGGAGAGAGACAGCAAAAGAGAGGGGGGAGAGAGACTGCAAAAGAGAGGGGGGAGAGAGACTGCAAAAGAGAGAGGGGGAGAGAGACTGCAAAAGAGAGAGGGGGAGAGAGACTGCAAAAGAGAGAGGGGGAGAGAGACTGCAAAAGAGACAGGGGGAGAGAGACGGCAAAAGAGAGAGGGGGAGGAGAGACAGCAAAAGAGAGGGGGAGGAGAGACAGCAAAAGAGAGGGGGGAGGAGAGACAGCAAAAGAGAGGGGGGAGGAGAGACAGCAAAAGAGAGGGGGGAGAGAGAGAGCGCAAAAGAGAGGGGGGAGAGAGAGAGCGCAAAAGAGAGGGGGAGAGAGAGAGTGCAAAAGAGATGGGGGAGAGAGAGAACGCAAAAGAGATGGGGGAGAGAGAGAGCGCAAAAGAGAGGGAGAGAGACGGCAAAAGAGAGGGGGGGAGAGAGACAGCAAAAGAGAGGGGGGGAGAGAGACGGCAAAAGAGAGAGGGGGAGAGAGACGGCAAAAGAGACAGGGGGAGAGAGACGGCAAAAGAGAGAGGCGGAGAGAGACAGCAAAAGAGAGGGGGGAGAGAGACAACTAAAGAGAGGGGGGAGAGAGAGCGCAAAAGAGAGGGGGGAGAGAGAGCGCAAAAGAGAGGGGGGAGAGAGAGCGCAAAAGAGAGGGGGGAAGAGAGAGCGCAAAAGAGAGGGGGAGAGAGAGCTCAAAAGAGAGGGGGAGAGAGAACGCAAAAGAGAGGGGGAGGGAGAGAGCGCAAAAGAGAGAGGGGAGAGAGCTCAAAAGAGGGGAGAGAGAGAGCGCAAAAGAGATGGGGTAGAGAAAGAGCGCAAAAGAGAGGGGGGAGAGAGAGAGAGAGCGCAAAAGAGATGGGGGAGAGAGAGAGCACAAAAGAGATGGGGGAGAGAGAGAGAGCAAAAGAAAGGGGGGAGAGAGACAGCAAAAGAGAGGGGGGAGAGAGACTGCAAAAGAGAGAGGGGGAGAGAGACTGCAAAAGAGAGAGGGGGAGAGAGACAGCAAAAGAGAGAGGGGGAGAGAGACGGCAAAAGAGAGAGGGGGAGAGAGACGGCAAAAGAGAGAGGGGGAGGAGAGACAGCAAAAGAGAGGGGGAGGAGAGACAGCAAAAGAGAGGGGGAGGAGAGACAGCAAAAGAGAGGGGGGAGGAGAGACAGCAAAAGAGAGGGGGAGAGAGACAGCAAAAGAGACAGGGGGAGAGAGACGGCAAAAGAGAGAGGGGGAGAGAGACAGCAAAAGAGAGAGGGGGAGAGAGACGGCAAAAGAGAGAGGGGGAGGAGAGACAGCAAAAGAGAGGGGGAGGAGAGACAGCAAAAGAGAGGGGGGAGGAGAGACAGCAAAAGAGAGGGGGAGAGAGAGAGCGCAAAAGAGAGGGGGAGAGAGCGCAAAAGAGAGGGGGGAGAGAGAGCGCAAAAGAGAGGGGGAGAGAGAGAGCTCAATATAGGGGAGAGAGAAAGCTCAAAAGAGAGGGAGAGAGAGCAAAAGAAAGGGGGAGGGAGAGAGCACAAGTGGTGGGACCGCTGTACTTCAAAAAATGGCCCATGTGAACGGGCTTTAGGACTAGTGTTATATATGTGTGTATATATATATATATATATTTTTATTTTTTTAAATTGTTTATATATTTTATAATTCAGGATTTATAATCCTACTTGTTATCTTCTGTTCCCCAGCCCCCCTTTATTTCCTCTTTTGGCTGGGCTGTGACAGAGAGCAGTCCCACCCACTAGATAGGCTTCCTAAAGACTTTCAAAGGGCTAGATTTCAAGAATGTCATATGACACCCACACTGATTGGATGTTCATTTTCATGAAGAAAATAAAAAAGAGTTCATCCCAGTGGGCCAGCATAACATTGTAATTAAAGCATTACTATACAGGGAGTGCAGAATTATTAGGCAAATGAGTATTTTGACCACATCATCCTCTTTATGCATGTTGTCTTACTCCAAGCTGTATAGGCTCGAAAGCCTACTACCAATTAAGCATATTAGGTGATGTGCATCTCTGTAATGAGAAGGGGTGTGGTCTAATGACATCAACACCCTATATCAGGTGTGCAGAATTATTAGGCAACTTCCTTTCCTTTGGCAAAATGGGTCAAAAGAAGGACTTGACAGGCTCAGAAAAGTCAAAAATAGTGAGATATCTTGCAGAGGGATGCAGCACCCTTAAAATTGCAAAGCTTCTGAAGCGTGATCATCGAACAATCAAGCGTTTCATTCAAAATAGTCAACAGGGTCGCAAGAAGCGTGTGGAAAAACCAAGGCGCAAAATAACTGCCCATGAACTGAGAAAAGTCAAGCGTGCAGATGCCACTTGCCACCAGTTTGGCCATATTTCAGAGCTGCAACATCACTTTAGTGCCCAAAAGCACAAGGTGTGCAATACTCAGAGACATGGCCAAGGTAAGAAAGGCTGAAAGACGACCACCACTGAACAAGACACACAAGCTGAAACGTCAAGACTGGGCCAAGAAATATCTCAAGACTGATTTTTCTAAGGTTTTATGGACTGATGAAATAAGAGTGAGTCTTGATGGGCCAGATGGATGGGCCCGTGGCTGGATTGGTAAAGGGCAGAGAGCTCCAGTCCGACTCAGACGCCAGCAAGGTGGAGGTGGAGTACTGGTTTGGGCTGGTATCATCAAAGATGAGCTTGTGGGGCCTTTTCGGGTTGAGGATGGAGTCAAGCTCAACTCCCAGTCCTACTGCCAGTTTCTGGAAGACGCCTTCTTCAAGCAGTGGTACAGGAAGAAGTCTGCATCCTTCAAGAAAAACATGATTTTCATGCAGGACAATGCTCCATCACACGCGTCCAAGTACTCCACAGCGTGGCTGGCAAGAAAGGGTATAAAAGAAGAAAATCTAATGACATGGCCTCCTTGTTCACCTGATCTGAACCCCATTGAGAACCTGTGGTCCATCATCAAATGTGAGATTTACAAGGAGGGAAAACAGTACACCTCTCTGAACAGTGTCTGGGAGGCTGTGGTTGCTGCTGCACGCAATGTTGATGGTGAACAGATCAAAACACTGACAGAATCCATGGATGGCAGGCTTTTGAGTGTCCTTGCAAAGAAAGGTGGCTATATTGGTCACTGATTTGTTTTTGTTTTGTTTTTGAATGTCAGAAATGTATATTTGTGAATGTTGAGATGTTATATTGGTTTCACTGGTAAAAATAAATAATTGAAATGGGTATATATTTGTTTTTTGTTAAGTTGCCTAATAATTATGCACAGTAATAGTCACCTGCACACACAGATATCCCCCTAAAATAGCTATAACTAAAAACAAACTAAAAACTACTTCCAAAACTATTCAGCTTTGATATTAATGAGTTTTTTGGGTTCATTGAGAACATGGTTGTTGTTCAATAATAAAATGAATCCTCAAAAATACAACTTGCCTAATAATTCTGCACTCCCTGTAGACACGGATTTAACCCTTTTCACAGATATATTAAAGGGACACTCAATCAAAATTAAACTTTCATTATTCAGAAAGAGCATGCTATTTTAAACAACTTTCCAATTTACTTCAATTAACAAAATGTGCACAGTCTTTTTATATTTAAACTTTTTGAGTCACCAGCTCCTACTGAGCATGTGCAAGAATAAGTGTGTATGCATTTGTGAATGGATGATGGCTGTCACATGGTACGTGTATGCATTTATGATTGGCTGTTGGCTGTCACATGGTACAGGGGGAGTGGAAAATGTCATAACTTTTAAAATTGTCAGAAAAAAAATCTATTACTCATTTGAAGTTCAGACTAAGTGCTATTACATTGTCTTGTTATCTTGCATTTGTTGATTATGCAAATATACTGTGTTGACTGGTCCTTTAAAAAAAAAAAATGGTACACATATTATTTTTTAATAGCAAAGATTACATATATGGCATTTGATTATCTAAAATTGACCATCACTTTAATGATATCTTGACAAATTCAATACTTCTACAGGGACTTGTTGAAACGTAGAAGTTTTTTCTTATAATCCTACTAAATTGTGCAACCTATTGAAATAGTTTACTTTCTTACCTTTTTCCTAGGATGAAAATAATTTGCTATCATTAAAAAAATCAGCATCATATGTTTCGAACATACAGTATTTTTCTTTCATTTGTAAAGATTTGGTGGATTTACTTGCATTAAACAGCAAGTGTATTAGATGTTACGTGATTGGATGATTTCTAGAGTAAAATGAGATGTTTGCAGGCAGATGGCCTTGTTCTAGACATTGTTGGCATTACGTTTTACTGTGGCACTATTTAATTGATGAAAACACTGTCAGATGTGTGTATTCTAAAAATAAACTCTTAAAAAATAGGTTCAAACTGTTTGAGCCAAAGAAATATTTTCCTGCCAAGATTTTTAAGAATATTAATATACAGCTTAGTTGTAGAGTCTAATGAAACACATTTCCTTTAACCTAGACTCCACTCTAATGAGTGCCTAATGCAAAAATTACAGCTTAAAAAACTCTTTTTAATATATTCTTATTTACATATTTTCTAATAATAAGACATTTTACTGTTTTATAAGTATGGCTATAAGAAATGAGACTAGCTAGACCCTATAATTTTCTCTTAAGTTATGACCATTATAAAAAAAAAATCCAAAGACAGCAGAATTTTCATAATAGTTATATACTAGTGACTGGACCACATTCAGGTTGCCATTATTTGATAGCTTGTAATATTTTTGTTGCTAAATAATAGCATCTCCCTATGGCTTGTTGCAATGACCCGCCTCCAAGGAGCTCCAGACTTCAGCCACTGTAACACTGGTGCCTCTATATAATATCCAAGGTTACAAATAAATGAAAAAGCGCTACTAGCTGAAGTATTTAACCCATTTCCATCTAAAGGGGAGGAGAGTCCACGGCTTCATTCATTACTGTTGGGAATTAAGAACCTGGCCACCAGGAGAAGGCAAAGACACCCCAGCCAAAGACTTAAATACTTCCCCCACTTCCCTCATCCCCCAGTCATTCTTTGCTTTTCATCACAGGAGAATGGCAGAGAAGTGCCGAGGATTCGGAGTAGTCTCTTATGGAGGGCTAGTACTCTTCGCATTGGGACTGGAGTTTTAAGTAGTCCTGTCAGCCTCTCAGTGAGAGCCTGGGTGAAAGTTAGAGTCCGGAGATGCAGGGAGAGTCTTTCTGCGAAACCATCCCACCTCATATTAACAGCTCCACAAGCAATCAGCGTTGACGAGTTTCGCTGCCTGCTTTCTGCACTCAAGTCCATGTCAGGAGCGAGGCTAATAACCTGTCACACTTGAAGGTGGTAAGATAGTTTAATTTTTTATTCATAATGATAACACGGAAGACAGGGTCACAGTGTGACGCCTTTTATCTTTAAAGAATCAAGGGTTAATATTCCTGGAAAGGGGATTATTGAACAGGGGGGTTTATACATGATATTGTTTATTGTGTCATTGCTGCGTTATGTGCGAGGTGAGGCTCTGGCAATGTGTGAAACTTACTGGCGGGAGTATTGTGCGGTTCTTTTTTGGCGCGTTTTCTCCTTAGTGCAGGGGCGGTCCTGCCAGGCATTTCATGTGACTTGGTATGCCTATCTCTCTTCCTCTGTTGATCAGCGGCGCAGGAGACAAAGCGGTTTCTGTAGCCCGGGTCCTAGGAGGTGGTGAGTGCCCCGGCCATTGGAGGTATAAAGGTGCCTATTTATAAGTTAAGCTAGTCCGTAATAAAAGCGCAAGCAAGTCTCATTCCTGTGTTTATTGTGAGGATGTTCTGGTAGATCAGCCTGCTCAACTATGTTCCACATGCCTTGTTAAAGTTGCGACATCTAAATGTAAACGGATGTCTAGTACTACTGAGCCATCCACCTCTGAGGGCTCCTCGTCCCGTGAGGTGCGTTCCCTGCATTCATCTACAATTGCACATGCAGCGCCCCGGGGTCCAACCATTACTCCTTCGGGAGAGATTAGTTGTCAGTCAGACTTTGCGTACCAACTGGAATCGGCGGTTTCGAAAGTGGTCCATGCGTTACCACGTTCTGCTAAGTGCAAGCGTAGGGTGTATCAGGGCGAAAATCCCAGAGGCATTATACGATGACGAGGCCCACTCCGGCTTGGAGGAGGCCCCTTCTGGGTTTGGAGTCCGTGTCATCTAAACCTCCGGGTGCGGAGGAGCCTGATATTAGGTTTATAAAAAGCGAATTTACGCTTTTTCCTGAGGCAGGTGCTTGCTACTCTGGAGGTTCCAGAGCCTACGATTCCAGAGGAACCTTCAATTCCTAAGCTAGATAAGGTATACGAGAACAGGGTAGTACCTCAGACTTTCCCGGTTGCCATTAAGATGGCTAATATTATTAAGAATGAATGGGAGCGATTAGGTTCTTCCTTTTCCCCTTCTTCCTTTAAGAAACTGTTCCCCATTCCGGACTCTCAACTTGAGCTGTGGTGTTCCGTCCCTAAGGTGAATGGTGCTATCTCTACGATCGCGAAGCGGACAACTATCCCCTCGAGGATAGTTCGTTGTTTAAAGAGCCCATGGATAAAAAACTAGAAAACATGTTAAGAAAGATGTTTCAGCACACAGGGTTTGTTTTTCAGCCAGCAGCGGCCGTTACTGCGCTTGCTGGAGCTGCGACATATTGGTGTGAATCCCTGTGTGAAATGGGGGAGACTTCCATCGATGAGATACAGGATAAGATTAAGGTGCTGAAGGTCGCCAATTCTTTCATCTGTGATGCCAATATGCAAATTATTCACCTGAAAGCTAAGGTGTCAGGTTTTTTAGTTTTAGCTTGCAGGGCTCTGTCTTGGTCTGTGGACATGACCTCTAAGTCGAGGCTGTTGTCCCCCTGCCTTTTCAAGGAATGATTCTGTTTGGTCCAGGATTGTATTCGATCATATCCACGGTTACGGGAGGCAAGGGAGCTTTCCTACCGCAGGATAAGAAGGCTAAGCCTAAGGGATCTACTTTTCGTCTCTTTCGTGCGGACAAGGCCCAGCGCCAGCAGCCCGCCGCGAAAGCGGACCAGTCCAAGGGAACTTGGAAGCTGGCTCAATCTTGGAACAAGTCTACGCAGAGCAAGAAACCCGCCGAGACGAAATCGGCATGAAGTGGCGGCCCCCGACCGGTCTCTGGACCAAGCAGGGGCAGATTATCATCTCTTCTCAGAAGCCTGGTTGCAGGACATTCAGGACCCTTGGGTTCTGGAAGTGGTCACCCAGGGTTACAGGATAGGGTTCAGATCCTATCCACTCAGGGGCAGATTCCTCCTGTCAAACCTATCTTCAAGACCAGAGTGTGTGAGAGATCTTGCCTCTCTCTGCTTTATTGTACCAGTACCCCAAGCAGAACGGGGTCTAGGGTACGATTCCAATCTTTTTGTGGTTCCAAAGAGGAAGGGCACGTTCCGCCCGATTCTGGACCAAAAGTGTTTAAACAAGTTTCTAAATGTTCCATCGTTCAAAATGGAAACAATCGGATCTATCCTGGCCCTAGTTCAAAAGGGACAGTTCATGACGACTATAGACTTGAAGGACACTTGCCTTCATGTGCCAATTCACAGGGACCACTTCAAGTTCCTAAGATTTGTGTTTCTGGACCAACCCTTCCAGTTTGTGGCCTTTCCTTTTGGTCTGACAAGGGCCCAGAGAGTCTTCACAAAGGTTCTGTGGGCGCTACTTGCAGTGGCCAGATCCAGAGGCATTGCTGTGGTGCCTTATCTGGACGACATCCTAGTCCAGGCGCCGTCGCTCAGTCTCGCAGAGGATCATTTGAGGGCTCTTCTTCTTTTGCTCCAATCTCATGGTTGGAAGATCAATTTAGGAAAGAGTTACCTGGTTCCCAGCAACAGGGCAGAGTTCCTGGGCACGATAATATACTCTATGTCCATGAAAATATTTCTCACAGACCATCGACGCAGGAAGATTGCGTCCACCTGTCTTGCCCTTCAGTCCTCCTCAAGCCCCTCAGTGGCTTAGTGTATGCAGGTGATCGGACTCATGGTTTCAAGCATAGACGTCATCCCATTCGCCAGGTTCCATCTCAGACCTCTTCAATTGTGCATGTTGAGACAGTGGAACGGCGATCATTCAGATCTATCACAGCAGATATCCATGGATGCCCTGACTCGGAACTCCCTCTCTTGGTGGATCCACCTGGAGCAACTGTCCATGGGGACATCTTTCTTGAGACCGCCCTGGGAGATTGTGACCACGGACGCCAGTCTGGCAGGATGGGGAGCTGTTTGGGGTGCCAGGATGGCACCAGGAAAATGGTCCCGGAAGGAGTCTCTCCTTCCGATAAATATTCTGGAACTCTGAGCAATCTACAATGCTCTGATGGCATGGCCTCATCTGGGGTCGTTCAGCTTCATCAGATTCCAGACCGACAACATTACCTCGGTGGCTTACATCAACCATCAGGGGGGTACGAGGAGCTCCCTAGCCATGAGGGAGGTGTCTCGGATCTTGGAGTGGGCGGAGTCCCACAGCTGCTCGCTCTCAGCGTTTAACAAACCAGGTGTGGACAACTGGGAAGCGGACCTTCTCAGCAGGCAATCCTTCCATCATGGGGAATGGTCTCTTCACCCAGAGGTGTTTGCAAAGATTTGTCTCAGATGGGGAATGCCGGAGATAGATCTCATGGCGTCCAGACTCAATTGCAAGCTAACCCGATATAGGTTGAGGTCCAGGGATCCCCAGGCAGAGCTGATAGATGCCTTAGTGGTACCTTGGGGGTTCAGCCTAGCTTAAATTTTTCTACCGTTACCACTTATACCTCGTGTAGTGGCACGCATCAAACAGGAGCGAGCTTCGGCCATTCTGATTCCTCCATCATGGCCGCAGAGGACGTGGGTTGTGGATCTGGTGGGGATGATCTTCCCAAGGTGGTGTCTAAACGTAACATCAATCAGGAAATAGTGGTTCCTTCTTTGTGTCCTAACCCTTCTTCTTCTAAGGAGAGGTTACTTCATAACTTGAATGTGGTTCGTGCCTTAAAGTTCTATCTTCAGGCTACAAAGGATTTCAGACAGTCTACATCTCTTTTTGTTGTGTATTCAGGGAAGCGCAAGGGGCAGAGGTTCTCTTCCACTTCTTTGTCCTTTTGGTTGAGGAGCTTGATTTACTTGGCCTATGAGACAGTGGGACATAAGCCTCCTCAGAGGATCACGGCTCATTCAACTAGAGCTGTGGCTTTGTCTTGGGCCTTCAAGAATGAGGCCTCTATGGAGCAAATTTGTAAGGCGGCTACCTGGTCCTCCTTACACACTTTTACAAAGTTTTACAAGTTTGACGTTTTTGCTTCTGCGGAAGCTGTTTTTGGGAGACAGGTTTTGTAGGCTGTGGTGCCCTCAGATTAGGGTCCGCCTTCTACCCTCCCGGTTTCATTCAGTGTCCTCTAGAGCTTGGGAATATGTTCCCAACAGTAATGAATCAAGCCGTGGACTCTCCTCCCCTTTAGATGGAAAACATAAATTATGCTTTCCTGATAGTTTCATTTCCATCCACGGCTCCCGCCCGTATCTCCGATGGGCAGACCTAAATTTAATTCATCTTCTGGCACCATTTATACCCTGATATTTCTCCTACTGTTCCTTGTTCCCTCAGCAGAATGACTGGGGAATGAGGGAAGTAGGGTAGGTATTTAAGCATTTGGCTGGGGTGTCGTTGCCTCCTCCTGGTGGCCAGGTTCTTAATTCCCAACAGTAATGAATGAAGCCGTGGACTCTCCTCCCCTCGATGGAAATGAAATTATCAGGTAAGCATAATTTATATTTTTTTAATTAAAATTTAAATGTGTGTGTATAGTGTCCACACCTATTGAGATATAACACCTAAGTCACATGTAAGAACAACAAATTAAAAAAAAAATCTCACACCAAAACATAAATGACACTCAGTAGTGCATATAGTAGATAATACAGAAATGTCCATAAAACATCTAAATGTACAAAAAAAAGTGCAAAATCATTCAATACAAATACATCTTTTATCTTGATAGTACACTCTATGGCAAGGTATAATTACTTAAAGGGACAGTAATGTAAAAAATTAAACTTGTATGATTTAGAAAGAGCATGTCATTTTAAACAACTTTCCAATTTACCTTTTATTTTATAATTTGCTTGGGTCTCTTCATATTCTTTGTTGAAAAGTATACCTAGGAGCAGCAATACACTTTTTGGAGAGCTAGCTGCTGATTGGTAACTGCCCATATATTCCTCTTGGTTTACCTGATGTGTTCAGCTAGCATTCAGTAGTGCACTGATGCTCCTTCAACAAAGCATACCAAAAGAACAAAGCAAATTTGATAATAGAAGTAAATTGGATAGGCATTTAAAATTGTATTCTCTATCAGAGCCATAAAAGAAAAAAATTTGGATTCATCTCCCTTAAAAATATAATCAAACTGCCATACTAATTTAATTTACATATAAAACTATTCTATATTTATGTTACACTTAAAGGATAATTCCCTCAGGAAATGTGATAGAACTAAGGAAATATACCTTGCCATAGGTTTTGCTATCATTTTTTTCAATCCTTTTGTACTTTTTTGGGACATTCTGATGTATTATGGACATTTCTGTATTATCTATGTTGCACTATTGAGTGTATTTGTGTGAGTTTTTGATTTTTTATTGTTATATGTGACTTGTTGTTATCTGTATAGGTTTGCACACAATACCATTTATTTACAGTTACATAGTAGATTGATGCTATATTAATTTGTTTTTCCAGAACAAGCTACTGAAGAGATGAAGAAACTACTGTTACTTTTGCTGGGCTGTGCTGTTCAAGTAAGGTTTTGTTTTTTGCTAGAGTTTAAATGTTTTAAAGTAAAAAGAAGCATTTTCCAAGAAGTTGTAGCATGCCATTGTACAACGCCATTTAAAATACAAAATTGTTTATTTTTTAAAAACTTCAGGGAACTGTACACTTTGTAGTGAAGTTTTATGATTTTTACATGTTTTGTTCAAAACAAAGCAATATCACAATAAAATACACCTCAGTGATAGGTATTTGAACCCTATAATAATAATAATAATAGTGGGGGGGGGGGGGAATATACTCAACACTGTGCGTCAAACAATATTAGTAGTAATATTGCAAGGTTAAATAAATGTCTGATCATCAGCATCATTCATTGTTTAGTAAATGTATTTTTACAAATTCTTTGTATAAGCCTTATATCTTAAAGGGAGAGTGTTTAAGGTCAAAACTAGTAGTGACACTCAGAAATTGTCCTAAAAAGAAAATAAAAGACCTTGTAATTACAATATTTTTAGTTGTTTTGCAATACGTTAACATATTTTAGTGTGAACATGTTATGGATATATTAAAGGGATATGAAAGGCAAACCTTGTTTTCTTAAGACACGGTGAGTCCACGGAATCAAGCTGTTATGTATTGCTTCCCTTTCCACAACCCCCAGTCATTCTCTTTGCCTTCAGTGCAAGGAGGAGGTGAAGTTATAGGTGTCTGTATAAGATTCTTCTATTGAGATTTTTTTGTTTTGAAGCCAGGGCAGGATTGCTCTGATCTTCCATTACAATCTGGGTTTAGCTGTACTCCACGTTAGTCTCTTCAGCAGGGCTGTGGTAGCTTTAAAGCAGATAGGAACTTTTGGGGTGGGCCTCACTGCGTTTTCCTAACAGATTGCTGCCCTCTCTCAGAATGCCATAGTAGGCTTACTCTGTTCATTTCTTTTATCCTAGGTCTCTGTGAGGAGTAGCTTCCTCTCATGCCAGTGAGATGTCCTCCTGTTGGACAGAGGTGTAGGTAAGTGCCATTTTAGTTTTTGAGGAGTAAGTTTATTCAGAAACACTGGCACTTGAGTAAGTTTCTGCATCATTATGGGGGTAAGTTATCCTGAGTTCAGCATACATTTGACATGACGCAGGGCACTGCTACGGTGTGAGAGAGAGTATAAAAAGAAAAGACATTTTATATTGTGTAATTTTTATAATTTTGGTGGCTCAGTGTTTTAAACTTCTGGGAACAGTCGTTGTTACTTCAGGAGGGGGCAGACTCTCTACAGGCCGTGAGTTTTAGTTAGAAGTTGCGGTCCATTAATCAGCACATTCAGTGACGTCACAGGGGCGGAGCTTCTTCCCGTTTCAGAGTGCGCTGTAACTTTGCGCCCTTTCACTGCTCTCAAATTATGGCGGTTGCACGTGCAGTAGCTTAGCGTGTTTTATCCAGAGCTGTGCCAGACAAGGTTCAGCTTAACGCTGAGGTGTAGAGGGGCCAGACATTTTTCTAATTGTATTTGAATAAAAGCCTTCTGTGATTACAAAAAGTGAGCTGCTTGTTATAAAGGGAGGCTATCTGGTTTAGCTGCGGTTCTTGTAACCAATGTCCTAGTGTGTTTTTTACTAACGTTACCAGTTAAAGGGACAGTACATTATTAAAAGAAAAAAAATATATTTTTTGTTTTGTTTAGGTAAATCTTTTGCAAAGATGGACTTCGAGTCTATGCCTGAAATAGAGTGCAAAATTTGTTTGAGTGCCCATGTTGAACCTCCTTTGCCTTTTTGTGGCTCTTGTATTGAAAGAACCATGATGTATAAAAACAGACTTTTTGCTTCTGAGCCACCATTCTCTCAGGTGGATTCTGTTCAGGCAATACCACAGTCTCCTCCTCAAGTACCCCAAGTATCATTACCGTGTCAGACAGTGCCCTGCGGTTCCTTTCAGACTCTTGATGGAGTTTTTTTAAAGGCAGAAATTGCTGTCCAGGTGTTATCAGCGGTATCTGAGGCGCTAGCTGCTGGTCCTTTGCTGCAGGGGAAACGTAAGAGGAAGTCTAGAGAATCGGATAGTAAGGTATCAGTTCCTGTACAGGCTAACCAAGTTACTCTTTCCCATAAGTCAGAAGAGGAGGATACTTCGGTAGCCTCTGAGGGTAAAATCTCAGATTCAGATAGTGTAATTCCTTCTTCTGATGCTGAAGTGGTTTCCTTCAAATTTAAGCTTGAACACCTCTGTGTTTTGTTAAAGGAGGTTTTAGCTACCTTGGATGACTCTGATGCGCCTATCGTAGTCAACCCTAAAAAGTCTAGTAAATTAAATAGATACTTTGATATCCCTCACCTGGGGAGGTGTTTCCAGTACCAAACCGTGCCACTGAGATTATTACAAGGGAATGGGAAAGACCAGGAATACCCTTTTCCCCCTCCCCTGTTTTTAGAAAAATGTTCCCAGTGGCCGACTCCATAAAGGAGTCGTGGCAAATGGTTCCAAAGGTGGAATGGGCGATAGTTGCTCTTTCAAAGATCCTATGTATAAAAAGCTGAAGGCCTTTTTAAAGAAAATGTATACTCATCAGGGGTTACAATGGCAACCAGCGGTGTGCATTGTTACAGTAACCAGTGCAGCAGCCTATTAGTATGACACCTTGTCTGAATCCCTTCAGGTTGAAACTCCTTTGGAGGAGATTCAGGATAGGATAAAGACTCTAAAGTTAGCTAATTCCTTTATCACCGACGCTTATTTGAAGGTCATTAAGTTAGGGGCCAAAATATCTGGCTTTGCAATAGAGCATAGAGCACTATGGCTTAAATCTTGGTCTGCTGATGTTTCTTCTAAATATAAGCTTTTGGCAATCCCTTACAAGGGAAAGACCTTTTTCGGACCGGCTTTGGCAGAAATTATTTCCGATATCAAGGGTGGTAAAGGATCCTTTCTGCCTTAAGACAAGAAGAGCAAAATAAAGGGACATCAGACTAATTTCCGTTCCTTTCGTAACTTCAGAGGTAAGTCTTCCCTTTCCTCCATCAAACAGGAACAATCCAAACCCTCTAGGAAGCCTGGTCAGTCTTGGAACAAGGGGAAGCAATCCAATAAACCTGCAGCTGAATCCAAGTTAGCATGCAGGGTTTTCCCCCGATCTGGGATCAGATCAAGTAGGGGGCAGACTCTCTCAGTTCGCGCAAGCTTGGGAACAAGATGTCCCAGACCCGTGGGCCGTGGACATAGTTTCCCACGGTTACAAGTTAGAGTTCAAAACTTTTCCTCCCAGGGGCAGTTTCCACCTCTCAAGATTATCTGTAGACGAGATAAAAAGAGAGCCGTTCTTGAAATGTGTACAGGACCTTTCCCTCTTGGGAGTGATAGTGCCTGTTCCAAGTCAGGAACAGGGTCTCGTATTTTACTCAAACCTGTTTGTGGTTCCCAAAAAAGAGGGAACTTTCAGGACCATTCTAGATCTAAAGTTACTAAACAAATTCCTCAGAGTACCGTCCTTCAAGATGGAGACTATCCGCTCCATTCTGCCTCTGATTCAAGAGGGTCAATTCACGACAACCATAGACCTGATGGATGCATACCTGCACATGCCCATTCACAGGGACCATCACAAATATCTGAGGTTTCCCTATATAGACAAACACTTTTAATTTGTAGCTCTTCCATATGGTGTCGCCACAGCTCCCAGACTCTTCTCAAAGGTTCTGCGAGCTCTATTGGCAGTAATTTGGCCCGGGGAATTGCAGTGGCACCTTATCTGGACGACATTCTGGTTCAGGCGCCATCTTTGCAACTAGCAGAATCTCATACAAAGATCTTGTTGGTGTTTCTTCATTCCCACGGTTGGAAGGTCAACCTTGAGAAAAGTTCTCTTGTTCCGACTACAAGAGTGATCTTCTTATGAATCATTATAGATTCTCTATCAATGAAAATATTTCTGACGGAAGTCAGAAGATCCAAGATTCTGTCCGCTTGCCTGTCCCTACAGTCGGCGGCTTGACCATCAGTGGCCCAAAGCATGGAGGTAATCGGGTTGATAATGGCTTCCATGGACATAGTTGCTTTTGCTCGGTTCCATTTGAGTCCTCTGCAGCTATGCATGCTCACTCAGTGGAACTGGGATTATACAGATCTATCTCAGAAAATAGTTCTGGATCAATCTACAAGGGACTCCCTACCATGGTGGATGTCCCAAGAACATCTGTCCCAAGGGACGTGTTTCCAGAGACCCTCTTGGGTAATTGTAACCACGGATGCCAGTCTGCTGGGTTGGGGAGCAGTCTGGGACTCATTGAAGGTGCAGGGACTTTGGTCACAGGAGGAATCTGTTCTCCACATAAACATTTTAGAGTTCAGAGTGATCTTCAATGCCTTGATGACTTGGCCTCTGCTGGCCCTAGCCCGGTCCATCAGGATCCAGAATTGGATCTGATGGCGTCTCGTCAGAACACCAAGCTCCCAAAGTATGGCTCGAGGTCGAGATATCGTCAAGCTTTTCTGAAAGATGCTCTGGCAGTTCCTTGGAACTTCAGTTTGGCATATCTCTTTCCTCCATTTGCTCTCCTTCCACGAGTCATCGCTCGGATCAAGCATGAGAAAGCATTGGTTATTCTAATAGCTCCTGCGTGGCCTTGCAGGATCTGGTATGCAGATCTAGTAGAGATGTCGTCTCTGCCTCCGTGGAGACTACCTCTGAGGAAGGACCTTCTGCTTCAGGGCCCCTTTCTTCATCCAAATCTCGCTTCTCTGAAGCTGACTGCTTGGAGATTGAACGCTTGATTTTAGCTAAGCGTGGGTTTTCAGAATTGGTCATTGAGACCATGATTTAGGCTTGTAAGCCTGTTATTGGTGTGAGTCTAAAGGATATTCTTGGAGTAAGGTTAGGATCTTATCTTTTCTCCAGGAAGGCCTTGAGAAGGGGTTATCTGTCAGTACCCTCAAAGCTCAGATTTATGCTTTATCCATTCTACTGCACAAGCGTCTGGCGGACGTGCCGGATGTACAATCCTTTTGCCAGGCCCTGGTCAAAATAAGACCTGTATTTAAATCAGTTGCTCCTCCTAGGAGCCCTCACCTTGTTTTTAAAGTTTTACAACTTTATATCTATGCATTCCATAGATATTAAGTTATTATCTTGGAAGGTTTTGTTTCTTACTGCTATTTATTCTGCTCAAAGGGTTTCTGAACTCTCAGCATTGCAGTGTGATTCTCCTTATCTCATATTTTATACGGATAAGGCAGTTCTCTGTACCAAGTTTGGTTTTCTTCCTAAGGTTGTTTGGACAGAAATATTAATCAGGAAATTCTGGTTCCTTCTCTCTGTCCTAACCCTTCTTCTCATAAAGAACATTTGTTGCACAACTTTGACGTTGTGCAAGCTCTTAAAGTCTATCTGCAGGCTATGAAGGACTTTCGTCAGTCTTCTGCATTGTTTGTTTGCTTTTCTGGGAAACGTAAGGGCCAGAAAGCTACGGCTTATTCTCTTTCTCTCTGGTTGAGAAGTGTTATTTCGTATGGAACATTGGGTTCCATTTATCAAAGCTAGCGGGCAGAAATACACTGCCCACATTTATCATTGCACAAGCCACAACTTATGCAACGCTGCCCCTTGCTTGTCGCGGCTTGTCAATCACCAATGTCGGGTGATCCCGGGGGATTGAATAACAGCAGTTTAGAGTTGGCGTTGTAGGTTAAGAAGCAGCGGTCTCATGCAAGCCTGCAGCCGGAAGGTGCTCCAAAGCAGCATTCACCGTTTTTAATCTGAGCTTATTGTGTAAAGCCTATATGAAACTGAAAGTTCCTTTGTTAGGGGAGTCTGCATATCAGCAACTTGGCTTTTGATTAAAATATCTTATTCTGTGGCTGATAGATGTGTATTTTAAAGCATGAAAAGACATTTACATTTTTATTGGGATCCTTATTCTATGCTAAAAAGATCAGACTTTATGAGAATGTATACTTTAGGGTGTCAGCTGAAAATGTATACTAAGAAACATCATCTGGTGTTTGTTGTGTGTTAAGCTTCTCTGTATTTGCCATGACAGAACAGGTTTTAGGTGGGAGGCTTCCAGAAAAACCTTTTTCTTTGATTAGATTATGTTCTGTTTTATACCACTTTCTGATCAGTGAAAATATTTATTTATTGTAATCATTGTTATGTTCTAATGCAGCACATGATAATGGATATCAAATGTTAACTGAAAATGTTGGTATTCTTCTTCTTACTCTTGAAATAATCAGATAACAGACTTAAAGGGACAAGAAAACCCACATGTTTCTTTCATGATTCAGACTATTTAATAAAAAAAAATAATCCAATTTACTCTTATGGTATTCTTTTTTGAAGGTCATACCTAGGTAGGTAGTGTGCACGTCTGGAGCACTACATAGTAGCAAGCACTGCTGGCATTTAGTGCTCATGTAAATGTATAATATTGTTAACAGTATTCTTGCAAAACTGCTGCCTTTAAATGCTTCGCACATGTGCATGCTCCCCAGCCTGCCTACTTGCTTTTCAACAAAGTAGAAAATATTGTAAGAGAAGTAAATTGGAAACTTTTTAAAAAAATTGTATGTTCTATCTGAATCATAGAAACTGTGTTTCATGCCCCTTTAACTGTGTATGGGTAGGTAATGGCAAACAGAGAGTGTCTAAAATAGCTTTACTTTGCTTGTTATACAATATAATCAATGATTAAAACTTACTTGAACATAAAAAAAAAGTAAAATGTTTTTTATTAACATGAGCAGGGCATGTATGAAAATGTAAACTGGTTCCAGCGTGTGGAGCACTTGATGTAACACGTGGCAAGTATTCGTGTGCTAGCTGAGCACAATTTTAGCAACTCCGTTCACTGCAACAATCCTTTGGCGGTGGGATTATACCTGGTGTCTGGAAAATTAATGCCTCGGTTGGAGGACATTTTGCAGCTGAGCCGGAACCTTTTGGGATGTAACTTAGCCTACTTTCCAAGGGCGCAGCTAAAAACAAAGAAGATTGGAGCAGGACTCTTTACAATGCCCACCACATTAAATCCAAGTGTGCTGGTTGGTTACACCCCCAAGCTACGAATTAACAGCTGTAGAGGTGGTACCTTGAGCGGCTTGCAGTGCTTTACACCAGTGCGGCTCATAGCCTGCTTGCGTCGGCTTTTATCTGCAGCTTGCCCCTGGGGTGGGAGCGGAGACCGCTCTATACAGCAATTAACATTGCTCCAGTAAATGGAAATATTACAAGTTATGTACAGGGCCTCTGCTAGTGTCCTGGGCAAAGGGAGGTATGTAACTAAAAGATATTAGGTGGTAAGAAAAAGACCCCAAAGGCTCCATTTGTACTTTCTTTTTGGAGTTAACTCTTTACACAGCAGTTCTATTTAACTCTTTCTTTTCGACACGTATAAAATTATATGTACAACATTTAATAGACGTAAAGCGAGTTAGAGAATACATTTTGTCAATTTCAGCTGTTTGTTTCCTTACCAGAAAGTTTCCAGTACTTGTTTTCCACATAAGAGAGCAAACTGCTTTCTGTTTATTAAACCTGGATATCATACAAAGGGATTATTTTGCTGTGGACCAGTGCTTCCAGATTAATCTCTATGTGTGGGATTAAGGATGTTTGCTGTTTATCTGTCCTAAACTTTTATTAGCTGAAATAACATCTGCTGTTTATTTAAGAAGAAGAAACAATCTAGCATGTATACACATAAAGCTGGATCATGATTATATTAAATAACTGCCTCGGTTGGCTATTATATTTTTTAAAAGAAAAAAGGACACATCTCCAAAATAGAATTAATACGAAGGCTATTCTCTATACAAGTAGTTTTGGAGCATGAAACTTACGCCTAGATTTAGAGTTTGGCGTTAGCCGTCAAAAGCAGCGTTAAGGGGTCCTAACGCTGCTTTTTACCGCCCGCTGGTATTTAGAGTCAGGCAGGAAAGGGTCTACCGCTCACTTTCTTTCCGCGACTCGAGGCTACCGCAGATCCCCTTACGTCAATTGCGTATCCTATCTTTTCTATGGGATTTGCCTAACGCTGGTATTTCAAGTCTTGAAAGAAGTGAGCGGTAGAGCCTCTACCGACAAGACTCCAACCGCAAAAAAAAGTCAGTAGTTAAGAGCTTTATGGGCTAACGCCGGAACATAAAGCTCCTAACTACTATGCTATAAAGTACACTAACACCCATAAACTACTTATGAACCCCTAAACCGATATGAACTATTTAATAGCTATTGTACCTAGTTAAAATAAATACAAAGTTGCCTGTAAAATAAATATAAATCCTAAAATAGCTACAATGTAACTAATAGTTATATTGTAGCTATATTAGGGTTTATTTTATAGGTATTTAGTTTTAAATAGGAATAATTTATTTAATTATAGTACATTTATTTAGATTAATTTAAATTATATTTAAGTTAGGGGGGTGTTAGGGTTAGACTTGGGTTTAGGGGTTAATAACTTTATTATAGTAGCGGCGACGGTGGGGGCGGCAGATTAGGGGTTAATAATTGTAGGTAGGTGGCGGCGATGTTAGGGAGGGCAGATTAGGGGTTAATAAAATTTATTATAGTGTTTGCGAGGCAGGAGTGCGGCGGTTTAGGGGTTAATACATTTATTATAGTGGCGGCGAGGTCCGGTCGGCAGATTAGGGGTTAATAAGTGTAAGGTTAGGGTTGTTTAGACTCGGGGTTCATGTTAGGGTGTTAGGTGCAGACTTAGAGAGTGTTCCCCATAGGAAACAATGGGGCTGCGTTAGGAGCTGAACGCTGCTTTTTTGCAGGTGTTAGGTTTTTTTTCAGCCAGCTCAGCCCCATTGTTTCCTATGGGGATATCGTGCACGAGCACGTTTTTCCAGCTTACTGCTACCGTAGGCAACGCTGGTATTGAGAGTTGAAGTAGAGCTAAATTATGCTCAACGCTCCCTTTTCTGAGGCTAACGCAGCCATTCAGACAACTCTAAATACCAGCGTTGTCTTAAAGGGCCATTATACACTCATTTTTTCTTTGCATAAATGTTTTGTAGATGATCTATTTATAAAGCCCATAAAGTTTTTTTTTTTTTTTTTTTTTAAATGTATAGTTTTGCTTATTTTTAAATAACATTGCTCTGATTTTCAGACTCCTTACCAAGACCCAAAGTTTTATGTGAATACCGTCATCTACCTTCTCCAGCTTGCTCCTGTTTGTGTAAAGGGTCTTTTCATATGCAAAAGAAGGGGGAGGGGGAGTGTCTTATTTCCCACTTGCAGTGGGCTTTCCAACTACCTTTTCAACAGAGCTAAACTGAAAACTTCTAAGTAAGTTTTTAAACAGTTTTATACTGGATTTTTATATCAGTATCTGTGCATCTTATTCTTTATAAAAGTGTCTATAACATGCAGTTATATGAAAATGAGTGTATACTGTCCCTTTAAGGGTGCGCTGGAAAAAAAAGCAGCGTTAGCACCGCAGGTCTTTACCGACAAAATTCTAAATCTAGGCGTTAGTCTTTATTTTTAGATGACTATTTAATGTGCAGCAGAGTTTTTGTCTTCAATTACTTACGTTTTTTTTTTTACTGGAATTTACTTTGACCCTTCCATCAGTGCATAGAACTTTCAAGAACCTACCTTTGGCTGTATATTAATTGAGGCCTGGAGAAGGGACACTGGCTGAGCTTCACTGTTATACTTATTTGTATATATGCATGACCCTAGGGCAGTGTTTTTCAACCAGTGTGCCGCGAGAGATCCTCAGGTGTGCCACGGCAGACTGTCAACAGTGTGACATATTTTTTAAATTTTGCTTGTTTTTTATTCTGGGCCGTTTTTTTATTTTGAGTGAGATGATGACTGAGGGTAACTGCGCAACGGCAGCTCACTTCCCCGACCCGTGTTCACACTTAGAAGGAACCCCCACCCACCACAACACGTATCTAATGCCGGCTCTACACGCCGCAACACTTCAATCCCCCATGCATGCTGGCGCAGCTTTGCTCCTCCTCCAGAACAGTTCCAGCCAGGTCACGTCACTCACGTTCCTTCTCAACACAAGGAACATGACTGGACTGGAGACTCACTGCAGAGGAGGAGCCAGCCAGGTGGTGCTGTGTGGACTCGGAGTGTGTAATAAGGTAAAAAAAAATTACAAATAAAACAAATTTACTGACTGTTACTTAAATTTACTATACCAATATTATATCATGTTGTTTGTAATTTGTGTGTGCAGTGCAAGTTGACTGCAGATCAAATCATATCCTGAAAAAAAGATAACCAAGCACCTCCAGTATGATTCACTGTTTCAGGAGTGTAACGTTAAAAAAAAAAAAAGTCCTCAAATTTACTGTTACCATCTTTATATCTTCTTTCTTGGTAATTTGGGTGTGCAAGTTGACAGCTGGTCAAATATCACTAAAAAAGCATACCCAAGCTAGCACCTCCATACTTTTACATAATTTTACTAGAGTTCAGGAGGGAAACGTTTTTCAAAAGAAGGAAAAAGTTTTTTGTTTTTTTAATAGAGTTCAGGAGGGAAACATTTTTAAGATACCAAGAGAAGAAATAGGTCAATAGAATTAAGTAAATTAGTTTATATATGTTTTGTATCTGCTGTCTGAATTGTTTTGTTGTCATGTATGTGTGTGTGTGTGTGTATGCTTGTGTATATATATACAGTGTGAGCGGCGAAACATGTCAGCTGCAGTTTTTCTACAAGTTCTGCTGGAGTTGTGAGACATGCCGTTTTGATCATGTATTCATGGATTGTTTTAAACTGAAATAAATCAAGTTTTGGATCTGCAAAAAGTCTTTATTGATATATATATATATATATATATATATATATATAGTTCTCCACATATAATCTTGTGCTCCACAGATAACACTTTTCCCAGTGCGCGGGGAGGGGGGGGGGGGTTGACTTTTCCCAGTGCGGGGGTGTCCCTCTTTTCAAATATTGGGAGGTATGTGACAGGCTCATCAGGCATCATTTACAACCATGACATATTGACATTCATTCACAGACAATCATTATGATTGTTTGTGAATGAATGTCAATATGTCATGTATAGTTTGTAGGAGGCATGGCATGACAGCACAGTACAGAGTGTGTGTGTGTGTGTATATATATATATATATATATATATATAATGCTGTATTAGGCTACAATGTATGATTTTGTAAAATTTTGGGATGGTGGTGTGCTGCAGGATTTTCTAATGTAAAAAAGTGTGCCACGGCAAAAAAAAAGGTTGAAAATCACTGACCTAGGGTACTGATTGCAAAACTTGGCACTCCAAATGTTTCAGAACTACATTTCCCATGATGCTCGACTGGACTGCAGAGTGCCTAAGCATTGTAGGAAATGTAGTCCTGAAACAACTGGAGTGCATAGGTTCGCCATCACTGACCTATAGGGTGTTTTGCTTTATTGAGATGTAATCTCCTTTTCAATAACACAAATTCTTTAAGAAATCCTAAGTGCTGGTATAGTAAACTTATTTTTAAGAGAGGGGTATAAATGACCTATTGGCAATTACTATGATATTTAAAGCTGTGTGTTGCCTAAAAAAGAAACAGATTATATTGCTAGCATATTAATTTAGGTTAAAAAAAAAAAAAAAGAGAGAGAAAAAGGGGTAAGAAACAGGTAAAGAAAAAAAAAGACGGAAAAAAAAGGGGTTAGCTGTACTTTTTTGGTTAAATGTATTTCCAAAACTTCTGGAGAGCCACAATTGATGACCCCTGCACTATATCATTGAGCTATTGGTTAGAAAGGATAATTCCCTTTGCTGCTATACATGAAAAGTAATTCAATTGTGTTAAATTATCTATAGTGAAAATCAAATAATTTAACCATGGCTCTTAGTTCAAATTATATATGTACTTGCTGACTCATAAGCAAAGCTTGCAGTAGTTTAATATAGTAGACTCTGTATCATATCTGTACTGCTTTTTTTGATAAAAAGATTAGCGCTGCGGAATCTGTTGGCGCTCTACAAATAACCGATAATAATAATAATAATAATAATAATAATAATAATTAAGTAGCACTCCTAATATTGGTTAAACATTTATTGGTTAAGATCTTGTGTTCCTGTTAAATTGAGGCTTTGCATCATTAGGACCCATATTTGTATTTGAGTTTATATTTTGTTTTCTAGCCTTCTTCACATAGGAGGACTATATTTTGGTTCACTGTATTTGGAAGGGGGGGGGTGTAAACTAACAAATAAAAGCCATGTGAACAGCCAATTTGGTTATGGCTGTTGAATCATATAGATCTGGAAATTTATGACAAGACCTGTGAGAAAAAAATCATCTAGTGGACTTTAATACTGATTTCAATGGAGACTATTAAAGAAGTTAACCAGTCGTGGACTCCCTGCCAAATGGGCATAGTCCATAGAGGGGTGTGGCTGTAGCACATAGATGAGACCACAGAAGATCAAGATGAGCATCTGGGGTTGCCATGTTCCTCAATCAGAAGAGGGTTGCCTGGTATTTCAGGGGCCGAACCATACTTCCATAGGTGGGATCAGAATGATCTACTTCATAGGTTCTCCTCTGTGAAAAAGAGGCTGCTCCCAGGTGGTGATTTGCCATAGAGCAAGCTACTGAGTTGTTGTATGCTCATGGTTGAGCGCTTCTCTTTATTAACCATTATCTATTATTTATTATGACTATTATCATGGATTGGAGCAGATCCCTTAAAGGGGCAGAAAACCTAGAAAATAATGTTATATAATTCTGCACATCGTCAAGAATTATATAACATTATCTTAGCCAAACTTTATTCAACATGATATTGCCGGTGAAATTTTATTAAAAAAGAGGGGCTTTCAGACCGCCGCTCTTGCTCTACTGAGCGGGTTTAGTTTTCCCTCTGAGGGCATCTGGGTAGCTGTCTAGTCACAGCCTGGCCCGATCACGCCATTACACTCAATGCAGCTCGCTCCTGCTCTGTCTGATAGCGGGAGCGAGCTGCATTGAGTGTAATGGCGCGATCGGGCCGGGCTGTGACTAGACAGCTGCCCAGATGCGCTTAGGGGGGAAACCAGACCCGCTCAGTAGAGCAAGAGCGGCAGTCTGAAAAACCCTCTTTTTTTAAATAAAGTTTGACTAAGATAATGTTATATAATTCTGCACTATGTGCAGAATTATATAACATTATTTTCTAGGTTTACTGCCCCTTTAATGCCTAATAAATTCAAAGGTAAATGTACTGCTAAAGGCCAGAAATAAATTAGTCAAATCTCCATATTACTGAATATGTGACTATTCCTTCTCTTCAAAACAACAACAAAAATAGTATATTTCTCTTACAAGGTGTATCCAGTCCACGGATTCATCCTTACTTGTGGGATATTCTCATTCCCTACAGGAAGTGGCAAAGAGAGCACACAGCAGAGCTGTCCATATAGCTCCCCCTCAGGCTCCGCCCCCCCCCAGTCATTCTCTTTGCCGCTCTAACAAGTAGCATCTCCACGGGAGGGTAAAGTGAATGTGGTGTTAGATTTCTAGTTTTTATTTCTTCAATCAAAAGGAAAATTTACCATAAGATATGGCGGAAATATCTTTGTTGGTGTGAATCCAAGGGTTACTCGTGGAGTAAGATTAGGATTCCCAGGATATTGTCTTTTCTCCAAGAAGGATTGGAGAAAGGATTGTCAGCTAGTTCCTTAAAGGGACAGATATCTGCTCTGTCTATCCTGTTACACAAGCGTCTGGTAGAAGTACCAGACGTTCAAGCGTTTGCACAGGCTTTAGTCAGAATCAAGCCTGTCTATAAAACTGTGGCTCCTCCATGGAGTCTAAATTTAGCTCTTTCAGTTCTTCAAGGGGTTCCGTTTGAACCTTTACATTCCATAGATATTAAGTTATTATCTTGGAAAGTTTTGTTTTTGGTAGCTATTTTTTCTGCTCGAAGAGTTTCAGAATTGTCTGCTTTGCAGTGTAATTCACCCTATCTGGTGTTCCATGCAGATAAGGTTGTTTTGCGTACCAAACCTGGTTTCCTTCCGAAAGTGGTTTCTAATAAGAATATGAACCAGGAAATCATTGTTCCTTCTCTGTGTCCTAATCCAGTTTCTAAGAAGGAACGACTATTACACAATCTTGATGTGGTTCGTGCTTTAAAATTCTATTTAAAAGCAACTAAAGATTTCAGACAAACATCATCCTTGTTTGTTGTCTATTCTGGTAAGAGGAGAGGTCAAAAAGCTACTGCTACCTCTCTTTCCTTTTAGCTGAAAAGCATTATCCGATTGGCTTATGAGACTGCTGGACAGCAGCCTCCTGAACGAATTACAGCTCATTCCACCAGAGCTGTGGCTTCCACATGGGCTTTCAAGAATGAGGCTTCTGTTGAACAGATTTGTAAGGCAGCGACTTGGTCTTCACTGCATACTTTTGCCAAATTTTACAAATTCGATACTTTTGCTTCTTCGGAGGCTATTTTTGGGAGAAAGGTTTTGCAAGCAGTGGTGCCTTCCGTTTAGGTTACCTGACTTGTTCCCTCCCTTCATCCGTGTCCTAAAGCTTTGGTATTGGTATCCCACAAGTAAGGATGAATCCGTGGACTGGATACACCTTGTAAGAGAAAACAGAATTTATGCTTACCTGATAAATTACTTTCTCTTACGGTGTATCCAGTCCACAGCCCGCCCTGGCAATTAAGTCAGGTTTAAATTTTTTCGATTAAACTACAGTCACCACTGCACCCTATAGTTTCTCCTTTTTCTCCTAACCGTCGGTCGAATGACTGGGGGGGCGGCGCCTGAGGGGGAGCTATATGGACAGCTCTGCTGTGTGCTCTCTTTGCCACTTCCTGTAGGGAATGAGAATATCCCACAAGTAAGGATGAATCCGTGGACTGGATACACCGTAAGAGAAAGTAATTTATCAGGTAAGCATAAATTCTGTTTTTCAGGTATAGTTTGTGATGATGATCAAATTGCTTCTTGCAAGGGCGTTCTTTTCATAGAAATATAAATCAAAAAAATATTTTTGCATAATAGGGTTTTGTAGAGGTTGAAAAATAGTTATATGTGACAAAACAAGTAAAACATTTTATACCTACTAAACTATACATTTAAAGTGACTTGAAGCCTCAATTTTTTCTTTCATGATTTAAATAGAGCATGCAATTTTAAACAACTTCATTATCATTATCTTGGTATCCTTTGTTGAACGAGCATTTTTGCACTATTGGGAGCTAACTGATCACATCTGGTGAACCAATGAAAAGAGGCATTTATGTGCAGCCACCAATCAGCTACTAGTTTCCAGTAGTGCTTTGCTGCTCCTAAGCCTATCTAGGTATGCTTTTCAACTAAGCATACCAAGAGAATGAAATATTTTTTTTGGGTTTCATGGCCCTTTTTAACAATGCAAAAATAAAGTCTGTTTATAAATCAAATATAATGAAATAACCAGAAAGACTCCTCCATAAATCTTAAAAGAAAAACACTGTACTATGTAGGCTTGTTAAAATGAATGTAGTTTAATAAATAATAATTTAATCTTAAAAACAGGCGCACTTTCATTCATTAAAATTTACAATGAAGCTTCTTTTTTTAAAATACTTACCTTTTGCTTTATGGAAAACAGACTGATGATCCTCTGCCCGCAGCTCCTACTGTAGTTAACCGATCGATGACGAATCCGGTTTCCTCCAATCGCTGCGTGCCTCACGAGCAGAACGCCAAACGGGGGGCACGCAACGATTGCAGGAAGCCGAATTTGTTATCGCTGTGCTAACTACAGCAGGAGAAGTGGGCGGAGGATCGCCGGTCTGCTTTCCATAAAGCAAAGGTATTTATTTCTCCAACATTGGTGTGTCCGGTCCACGGCGTCATCCTTACTTGTGGGAATATCTCTTCCCCAACAGGAAATGGCAAAGAGTCCCAGCAAAGCTGTCCATATAGTCCCTCCTAGGCTCCGCCCACCCCAGTCATTCTCTTTGCCGTTGCACAGGCAACATCTCCACGGAGATGGTTAAGAGTATGTGGTGTTTAGTTGTAGTTTTTTATTCTACTATCAAGAGTTTGTTGTTTTAAAATAGTGCTGGTATGTACTATTTACTCTGAAACAGAAAAAGATGAAGAGTTCTGTTTGTGAGAGGAAGATGATTTTAGCAGACAGTTACTAAAATCGTTTGCTGTTTCCACATAGGACTGTTGAGATGAAGTAACTTCAGTTGGGGGAAACAGTTAGCAGACTTTTCTGCTTAAGGTATGACTAGCCATATTTCTAACAAGACTGTGTAATGCTGGAAGGCTGTCATTTCCCCTCATGGGGACCGGTAAGCTATTTTCTTAGTCTCAAACAGAATAAAGGGCTTAATATGGGCTATAAAACTGGTTGACACTTTTATGTGCAAAATCGATTGCTTTATTTGGGCATTTTATACATGTTTATGCTTGTAATTCACACTTATAAGCTTGGGGAACGTTTTTTTAACGTCAGGCACTGTGTTAGACACCTTTCCAGTCAGGAAGGGCCTTCCCAGTTGTAGGCTGAGCCTCATTTTCGCGCCATTACTGCGCAGTTACTTTTGAGAGCAAGACATGCAGATGCATGTGTGAGGATCTGAAAGTAGTTGGAAAAGTTCCTAGAAGGCTTCATTTGGTATCGTTTTCCCCCCTGGGTTTGGAAAAGTCGCAGCAAAGGCTGTAGCTGGGACTGTAGAGGGGTTAAAACTGTAACCGGCTCCGGTTTCTTTATTTTAAGGGTTAACGCTCTGAAAATTGGTGTGCAATACTTTGAATGCTTTAAGACACTGTGGTGAAAATTTGGTAAATTTTGAACAATTCCTTCATACTTTTTCACATATTCAGTAATAAAGTGTGCACTGTTTAAAATTTAAAGAGACAGTAACGGTTTTGTTTTAAAACGGTTTTTGTACTTTTTTGACAAGTTTAAGCCTGTTTAACATGTCTGCACCTTCAGATAAGCTATGTTCTATATGTTTGAAGATCAATGTGTGTCCCCCTTCAAAATTGTGTGATAATTGTGCCATAGCATCCAAACAAAGTAAGGACAGTATTGCCACAGATAGTAAAGTTGCCCAAGATGATTCATCAGATGAAGGGAGTAGACATAGTTCTACATCATCTCCTTCTGTGTCTACACCAGTTTTGCCCACGCAGGAGGCCCCTAGTACTTCTAGCGCGCCAATGCTTATTACTATGCAACAATTAACGGCAGTAATGGATAACTCCATAGCAAATATTTTATCCAAAATGCCTGCATATCAGAGAAAGCGTGATTGCTCTGTTTTAAACACTGTAGAGCAGGAGGGCGCTGATAATTGCTCTGTCATACCCTCACACCAATCTGAAGGGGTCATGAGGGAGGTTTTGTCGGATGGGGAAATTTCAGATTCAGGTAAAATTTCTCAACAGGCAGAACCTGATGTTGCGACATTTAAATTTAAATTAGAGCATCTCCGCGAACTGCTTAAGGAGGTGTTATCTACTCTGGATGATTGTGACAACCTAGTCATTCCAGAAAAATTATGCAAGATGGACAAGTTCCTAGAGGTTCCGGTGCACCCTGACGCTTTTCCTATACCCAAGCGGGTGGCGGATATAGTGAATAAGGAGTGGGAGAAGCCCGGCATACCTTTTGTCCCCCCTCCTATATTTAAGAAATTATTTCCTATGGTCGACCCCAGAAAGGACTTATGGCAGACAGTCCCTAAGGTCGAGGGGGCAGTTTCTACTTTAAACAAGCGCACTACTATTCCTATTGAGGATAATTGTGCTTTCAAAGATCCTATGGATAAAAAATTGGAGGGTTTGCTTAAAAAGATTTTTGTACAGCAAGGTTACCTCCTGCAACCCATTTCGTGCATTGTTCCTGTCACTACAGCAGCGTGGTTCTGGTTCGAGGAACTAGAAAAGTCGCTCAGTAGAGAGACTCCGTATGAGGAGGTTATGGACAGAGTTCACGCACTCAAGTTGGCTAATTCTTTTATTTTAGATGCCGCTTTGCAATTAGCTAGATTAGCGGCGAAAAATTCAGGGTTTGCAATTGTGGCGCGCAGAGCGCTTTGACTAAAGTCTTGGTCAGCGGATGTATCTTCCAAGACAAAATTGCTTAATATCCCCTTCAAGGGTAAGACTCTCTTTGGGCCAGAATTGAAAGAGATTATTTCAGACATCACTGGGGGAAAGGGCCACACCCTCCCACAAGATAGGCCTTTGGAAACAAAGAATAAGTCTAATTTTCGTTCCTTTCGCAATTTCAGGAACGGACCGGCCTCTTACTCTGCATCCTCTAAACAAGAGGGTAATGCCTCTCAAACCAAACCAGCCTGGAAACCGATGCAAGGCTGGAACAAGGGTAAGCAGGCCAAGAAGCCTGCTGCTGCTAACAAAACAGCATGAAGGAGTAGCCCCCGATCCGGGACCGGATCTAGTAGGGGGCAGACTCTCTCTCTTTGCTCAGGCTTGGGCAAGAGATGTTCAGGATCCCTGGACACTAGAAATAGTTTCTCAGGGTTATCTTCTGGAATTCAAGGAACTACCCCCAAGGGGAAGGTTCCACATGTCTCACTTATCCTCAAACCAAATAAAGAGACAGGCATTCTTACATTGTGTAGAAGACCTGTTAAAGATGGGAGTGATACACCCAGTTCCAACGGCGGAACAAGGAATGGGATTTTACTCAAATCTGTTTGTAGTTCCCAAAAAAGAGGGAACTTTCAGACCAATTCTGGATTTAAAGATCCTAAACAAATTTCTCAGAGTACCATCGTTCAAAATGGAAACCATTCGAACGATTCTACCCACAATCCAGGAAGGTCAATTTATGACTACCGTGGATCTAAAGGATGCGTATCTACATATTCCTATCCACAAAGAACATCATCAGTTCCTAAGGTTCGCCTTTCTGGACAAACATTACCAGTTTGTGGCCCTCCCATTCGGGTTAGCCACTGCTCCAAGGATTTTCACAAAGGTACTCGGATCCCTTCTAGCGGTTCTAAGACCAAGGGGCATTGCAGTAGTACCGTACTTGGACGACATTCTAATACAAGCGTCGTCTTTCAAAGGCAAAGGCTCACACAGACATCGTTCTGGCCTTTCTCAGATCTCACGGATGGAAGGTGAACATAGAAAAAAGTTCCCTGTCTCCGTCGACAAGAGTTCCCTTCTTGGGAACAATAATAGATTCTTTAGAAATGAGGATTTTCCTGACAGAAGTCAGAAAGTCAAAACTTCTAAACGCTTGTCAAGTTCTTCATTCTATTCCTCATCCTTCCGTAGCTCAGTGCATGGAAGAAGTAGGGTTGATGGTTGCAGCAATGGACATAGTTCCTTTTGCGCAAATTCATCTAAGACCATTACAACTGTGCATGCTGAAACAGTGGAATGGGGACTATACAGACTTGTCTCCAGTGATTCAAGTAGATCAGAAGACCAGATACTCACTCCGTTGGTGGCTAACCCTGGACCACCTGTCCCAGGGAATGAGCTTCCTCAGACCAGAGTGGGTCATCGTCACGACCGACGCCAGTCTAGTGGGCTGGGGCGTGGTCTGGGAATCCCTGAAAGCTCAGGGACTATGGTCTCGGGAAGAGTCTCTTCTCCCGATAAACATTCTGGAACTGAGAGCGATATTCAATGCTCTCAGGGCTTGGCCTCAACTAGCAAAGGCCAGATTCATAAGATTCCAATCAGACAACATGACGACTGTTGCTTATATCAATCATCAGGGGGGAACAAGGAGTTCCCTGGCGATGAAAGAAGTGACCAAAATAATAAAATGGGCGGAGGATCATTCCTGCCACCTATCTGCGATCCACATCCCAGGTGTGGAAAACTGGGAGGCGGATTATCTGAGTCGTCAGACATTCCATCCGGGGGAGTGGGAACTCCACCCGGAGATCTTTGCCCAGTTGACTCAATTATGGGGCATTCCAGATATGGATCTGATGGCGTCTCGTCAGAACTTCAAGGTTCCTTGCTACGGGTCCAGATCCAGGGATCCCAAGGCGACTCTAGTGGATGCACTAGTAGCGCCTTGGACCTTCAACCTAGCCTATGTGTTTCCACCGTTTCCTCTCATTCCCAGGCTGGTAGCCAGGATCAAGCAGGAGAGGGCCTCGGTGATCTTGATAGCTCCTGCGTGGCCACGCAGGACTTGGTATGCAGACCTGGTGAATATGTCATAGGTTCCACCATGGAAGCTACCTTTGAGACAGGATCTTCTTGTACAGGGTCCATTCGAACATCCAAATCTGGTCTCCCTCCAGCTGACGGCTTGGAAATTGAACGCTTGATTCTATCAAAGCGTGGGTTTTCAGATTCTGTGATAGATACTCTAGTTCAAGCCAGAAAACCGGTAACTAGAAAAATTTACCATAAAATATGGAAAAGATATATCTGCTGGTGTGAATCCAAGGGATTCTTATGGAATAAGATCAAAATCCCTAAGGTTTGGATAAAGGATTATCAGCGAGTTCTCTAAAGGGACAGATTTCTGTTTTATCTGTCTTATTACACAAACGACTGGCAGCTGTGCCAGATGTTCAAGCATTTGTTCAGGCTCTGGTTAGGATCAAGCCTGTTTACAGACCTTTTGACTCCTCCCTGGAGTTTAAATCTAGTTCTTTCAGTTCTTCAAGGGGTTCCGTTTGAACCTCTACATTCCATAGATATTAAGTTGTTATCTTGGAAAGTTTTGTTTTTGGTTGCTATTTCTTCTGCTAGAGTTTCTGAGTTATCTGCTCTACAATGTACTCCACCCTATCTGGTGTTCCATTCAGATAAGGTTGTTTTGTGTACTAAGCCTGGTTTTCTTCCAAAGGTTGTTTCTAACAAAAATATTAACCAGGAGATAGTTGTACCTTCTTTGTGTCCGAATCCAGTTTCAAAGAAGGAACGTTTGTTACACAATTTAGACGTAGTCCGTGCTCTAAAATTCTATTTAGAAGCTACAAAAGAGTTCAGACAAACTTCTTCTCTGTTTGTCGTCTATTCTGGTAAAAGGAGAGGTCAAAAAGCGACTTCTACCTCTCTTTCCTTTTGGCTTAAAAGCATCATCCGATTGGCTTACGAGACTGCCGGACGGCAGCCTCCTGAAAGAATCACAGCTCACTCCACTAAGGCTGTGGCTTCCACATGGGCCTTCAAGAACGAGGCTTCTGTTGATCAGATATGTAAGGCAGCGACTTGGTCTTCACTGCACACTTTTGCCAAATTTTACAAATTTTATACTTTTGCTTCTTCAGAGGCTATTTTTGGGAGAAAGGTTTTGCAAGCCGTGGTGCCTTCTGTTTAGGTAACCTGATTTGCTCCCTCCCTTCATCCGTGTCCTAAAGCTTTGGTATTGGTTCCCACAAGTAAGGATGACGCCGTGGACCGGACACACCAATGTTGGAGAAAACAGAATTTATGCTTACCTGATAAATTACTTTCTCCAACGGTGTGTCCGATCCACGGCCCGCCCTGGTTTTTTAATCAGGTTTGATGGATTATTTTCTCTAACTACAGTCACCACGGCACCCTATAGTTTCTCCTGTTTTTTCCTCCTGTCCGTCGGTCGAATGACTGGGGTGGGCAGAGCCTAGGAGGGACTATATGGACAGCTTTGCTGGGACTCTTTGCCATTTCCTGTTGGGGAAGAGATATTCCCACAAGTAAGGATGACGCCGTGGACCGGACACACCATTGGAGAAAGTAATTTATCAGGTAAGCATAAATTCTGTTTTTAAAAAAGAAGTTTCATTGTAAAGTTTAATAAATGACAGTGCCTCTGTTTATAAGAGTATTTTTAAATAAACAGGCACTTATTTATTAAATTTACATCAAAGTGTGGGCTGTTGCAGGCAAATTGCAAGTTTAAGATTTCACAAAACTAAAAATGATAGCTTACTTAAAACTTTTTTTTCCATAGTCCCTTATAAATAAAGAAATGCAAGAAAAAGTGGCTATTGCTTTATCACTTTTATTTTGCTTGATGTGTTAATTAACACTTATATTCTGTCTATTTTCTGCTTCTTACGTAGGCCCTGATGTGAAAGCATAGTGGCAATGGCAACATTTTAAAAAGGGGTTTGTTATGTGATAGACATTGCTGGTGAAATATTGAAAAGGCTGAAATCAGTGTTAGTTTTACTATACATTTTTGTGAGTGGTGATGCATTTCTAATACTGGCGGAATGTTCAAAGCAGCATCGCACCTGTGTTGAAGGTGTAATGTAACTGATCCCTTTACACTGTATTGTATGGCAATAAAATGTACATCTGTCATAAGGAATTCCACCCCTTTCGTTACACTACAGTAGTGAAACTAGGATATCAATACAACTATAAGAGTTGGGGGATTGTGGGTATATTATAAATGTATATACAATGTTTTATTTATATGTATTTTATTGTATAATGCTGTAATGGATTTTAGGTTTTGTGATTTTAAAAATTGTGTTTTTTGGTTTTGGCTGGGTTTCTTGGGGAGTTTTTTTTTTTAGGAAGAAGATTTTGTTTGTGATATTAAAATTTCATAGAAGACAGTAGCCACCGGTTTATAGTTTTACATAAGTGTGTGTTTTTTTAACTGTGTAAAACGTGTTTTTTGGAATTGATGGTTTTTTTTCATATTTTATTTTTATTGCTGATATAAGATCTTACTGTTCTGAATGTCTTATACTTATAATATAGCGACCGCACTTTAACAAACTTGTTATTGATATAGAACACATTTTGAGTGGTCACTGATAAAAAATTGCAGCAAACGAGGTGTTAATGTGCCCAGAAAAAAAAATCACACTCAATCGCTATATAAATTTATTTCAATAATATTGAATGTCTTGCAATTTCAAAGTTTTATGTTCCTTTAAAATTACACCTTAAATCTATCACACATCCCTTAGTAACAAGCTTTTTATGTTCAAATGTTCATTTCTTTTTGGTTGTCAGGCGTGGGCAAAAAAAAAAAAAGTTAAATAATAAATAAATAAAATGCCCTAAGAATATCAATGGTAATATGTGCAGCAGAGAAAGGTGCTTTTTAGAAATGTGAGCGCTACATAGTTGCCAACATTTAAAAAAACATTTCAGGGATACTTTGCAGCAGAGCCACGCCAATGTATGGTTTACATAGCTCCACCCACTCTAATCCACCCAAAGCAAGCACATAGATATTAATATTATAATGTATCAGAGCCACGCCCATTTATGGTTTGCGTAGCTCTGCCCACTCTAATCCACCCCAAAACAAGCACATCAATATTAATATTATAATTTAGCAGAGCCACGCCCATGTATGGTTTGTGTAGCTCCGCCCACTCTAATCCTCCCCAAAACAAGTACATAAATATGAATATTATAATTTAGCCATACTGATTGCTTAAAGCGATATGAAAGTTTACACTTTCATGATTCAGACAAAGCATGTAATTTTTAAATAAACTTCTACTTTGTTCTCTTTAGGGCTGCAACTATTATTTTCATAATCAATTAGTTGGCCGATTATTTTTTCCATTATTCAATTAATCGGATAAAAAATTAAATATATAGTAAGATTACTTAAGGGATGGTCTACACCAATACTTATTGTTTACAAATATAGATAATCCCTTTATTATCCAAACCCCTATTTTGCATAACTGACATGGAGACTACTTAGCTAATGTTAAGAAATTGTAAAAAATAGTTTTAAAATCCCCCCTGAACTTAATAAAACTTGCTGGCTTAGTACGCTATTTCAGTCATTCTCTGGGCTAAGGCTGAATAAGTTCTGTTCACAGACTGGACTTCTTCATTAGTGTGAACATGCGTGTTCAAATCCAAAACAGATTGTGTATTCAAATTTTATATTTCAAAATATCAATTTTCTTACATTTATGCAACAAATAAAAATTCCTAAGCACTCTTAACCACTAAATTTGTGAATTGTGATTAAAAATCATATATCCCAGGTCTCTGAATCAGAAGGAAATAGGAGTTTTCTACCTTGTTATTTGTTTTGTCCACTCTTCCTGTAGTTTAAAGGGACACTGAACCCACATTTATTTCTTTTGTGATTCAGATAGAGCATGCAATTTTAAGCAACTTTCTAATTTACTGCTATTATCAAACTTTCTTCATTATCTTGGTATATTTATTTGAAAAGCAAGAATGTAAGTTTAGATGCCGGCCCATTTTTGGTGAACAACCTGGGTAGTCCTTGCTGATTGGACTTCACCAATAAACAAGTGCTGCCCAGGGTTTCTGAACCTGGCTCCTTAGCTTAGATGCCATCTTTTTCAAATAAAGATACCAAGAGTACAAAGAAAAATTGATAATAGGAGTAAATTAGAAAGTTGCCTAAAATATCATGCTCTGTATGAATAACAAAAGAAAAAATTTGGGTTCAGTGTCCCTTTAACTTTTGTATTATTCCCCAAAGAGAGACTGAAGTGCATATGCACACTTAGAGGCACAACTGTAGTCTTATACCAAGTCCCAGATCCTTTAATACAGATTAATTTAGTGTATGTAAAAGGCTCCCATAAGGCAACAGCATGAATTTTAATTAAAAACCAGCCTTCCACCACACTCCCCAGTGCTTGCTTATTTCATTATGTCAAACAAAAACCAGAAAATAGGACAGAATCTTTATTATACAAACAGGGACTTAAAGGGACATAAAACCCAAACATTTTCTTTCATGATTCAGATAGAGAATACAATTTTAAACAACAAATATTTATCTAGGAATGCTCAGGAGCAGCAAAGAAACTAGATTTTAGCTGCTGATTGGTTGCTTCATATACATTCCAATTTTCATTGGCTCACCCATGTGTTCAGTTATAAACCAATAGTGCATTGCTGCTCATTCAACAAAGCATACCAAGAGAACGAAGAAAAATTGATAATAGGAGTAAATTAGAAAGCTGCTTAAAATTGCCTGCTCTGTCTGAGTCATGAAAGAAAAAATGTGGGTTTCATATCCCTTTAAGGGACCTTTTCTCTTGTTTTACTTTAATGTGTTACCTTGTGTTACTGTAGTTCCTCGAGCAGGGCCATAGCTCATTTTAATAAAGGGATATAAGATAAAATTAAAATAATAGAACAGTGGAGTTTGCTAACAAACTGAAAGTTTATAAATGTTTTTAAAGTTGTATTTTTGAGGTAAATGTTTGCAGTGCAGTGGTGATGTTTTTCCTGATGTAGCTGTGCAGGCCTGGGTACTAGGAACTATTAAGCAGGACCGACCAGGTAATTAAAGTAAACTTTTTGACTGGTCTGGTGTTACTTTGTCCTGCCTAACAGGGCCTATAGTACCCAGTCCTGCACTGCTACATCTGTTCTACAGCAACCCCCTGCTCAGGCCCGCTATCAGTAAGATGACGAAATTGCAAAATTATTTCCTACCTAGTGAAGCACCGTGTCAAGGTATATGTAAAGATTAATATATATATTATTATATATTTGGCTAATCAGTACCAAATGATTCATTCATTCATTCATAAAACATTAAATGCTCTGACTTGAGACCAAAGTTCAATCTTCCCCCATTCAGTATGCAAAGTTAAAATGCATCCAAGTGAAGACAATAAAACATTTGGTCTACTTAACTTAAACTGTCATTTCAAAGAAAGGCAAATTGTTTTAAAGGAAATTACCATGTATATTTTGTGTGTGTAAATCTTGGATCAAGCATGGAAGTTTCCCTTCCTGATGAACAGGATTCTCAAGATAGGAGACACATTTATCCTAATTAAAAGATAACATAACTTTTGAAGCTCACAGCCCTGCTGTGTATGGAAACAATAAACATTTGACCAGCAAAAACACGTTTACAACGTAGCCTAGTTGTCTGGCGTAGGTGACATATTTTGTGGAAAAGAAACCATTCACAGTTCAATGCAAATTAGTGCCTGCTGTGTCAAGTATACAAACACTGAACCATGGACTTAAAGATAAAAACATTTTTTTTTTATTCTCTCTGTTTTCCAGAAATCTAATGAAAATTATAGGAACAACTGATGTAATGGGATATCTGAATGAATATACAGGGAGTGCAGAATTATTAGGCAAGTTGTATTTTTGAGGATTAATTTTATTATTGAACAACAACCATGTTCTCAATGAACCCAAAAAACTCATTAATATCAAAGCTGAATAGTTTTGGAAGTAGTTTTTAGTTTGTTTTTAGTTATAGCTATTTTAGGGGGATATCTGTGTGTGCAGGTGACTATTAGTGTGCATAATTATTAGGCAACTTAACAAAAAACAAATATATACCCATTTCAATTATTTATTTTTACCAGTGAAACCAATATAACATCTCAACATTCACAAATATACATTTCTGACATTCAAAAACAAAACAAAAACAAATCAGTGACCAATATAGCCACCTTTCTTTGCAAGGAAACTCAAAAGCCTGCCATCCATGGATTCTGTCAGTGTTTTGATCTGTTCACCATCAACATTGCGTGCAGCAGCAACCACAGCCTCCCAGACACTGTTCAGAGAGGTGTACTGTTTTCCCTCCTTGTAAATCTCACATTTGATGATGGACCACAGGTTCTCAATGGGGTTCAGATCAGGTGAACAAGGAGGCCATGTCATTAGATTTTCTTCTTTTATACCCTTTCTTGCCAGCCACGCTGTGGAGTACTTGGACACGTGTGATGGAGCATTGTCCTGCATGAAAATCATGTTTTTCTTGAAGGATGCAGACTTCTTCCTGTACCACTGCTTGAAGAAGGTGTCTTCCAGAAACTGGCAGTAGGACTGGGAGTTGAGCTTGACTCCATCCTCAACCCGAAAAGGCCCCACAAGCTCATCTTTGATGATACCAGCCCAAACCAGTACTCCACCTCCACCTTGCTGGCGTCTGAGTCGGACTGGAGCTCTCTGCCCTTTACCAATCCAGCCACAGGCCCATCCATCTGGCCCATCAAGACTCACTCTCATTTCATCAGTCCATAAAACCTTAGAAAAATCAGTCTTGAGATATTTCTTGGCCCAATCTTGAAGTTTCAGCTTGTGTTCTTGGCAGCTGCACGCTTGACTTTTCTCAGTTCATGGGCAGTTATTTTGCGCCTTGGTTTTTCCACACGTTTCTTGCGACCCTGTTGACTATTTTGAATGAAACGCTTGATTGTTCGATGATCACGCTTCAGAAGCTTTGCAATTTTAAGAGTGCTGCATCCCTCTGCAAGATATCTCACTATTTTTGACTTTTCTGAGCCTGTCAAGTCCTTCTTTTGACCCATTTTGCCAAAGGAAAGGAAGTTGCCTAATAATTATGCACACCTGATATAAGGTGTTGATGTCATTAGACCACACCCCTTCTCATTACAGAGATGCACATCACCTAATATGCTTAATTGGTAGTAGGCTTTCGAGCCTATACAGCTTGGAGTAAGACAACATGCATAAAGAGGATGATGTGGTCAAAATACTCATTTGCCTAATAATTCTGCACTCCCTGTATGTAAAATTAATGTATAAATGGTGGGTTTCATATCAATATGATATTTGTGGACCTAAAATGATTAATAGGAACATTTTAGATAAATGCTGCAAATAGATTTATACATATTTGACAATTTTTCCCTTTTTTTTTTTTTCTTCAGGAAAACAAGATATCTTTAGCCATAAAAACAGACTTATGGAAATTGTATATTTTAAAATAAAAATTAATAACCCTATTATTTTTATTTCAGATCTCCATAGACAAGATTCATGCTTTCAAGATTTATTAGAATTATGAAATATATTATATTCATGTTGGGATACAGTGCAGTACTGAATATAAAACATGCTGTATTTGTATGAATATATATCAGGATTTTAAATGCTATTAATTTTGGAATAGTTAGCAATATAAATTAGTTTAATGTAATATTATATTAAAAAGAATTTGATGTTTCATATTAAAATAATCAAGAAATTGACATGATGCTACCCTGCCTGGAATTTAGGTTGTAAGTGATTGATGCAAAAAGTTATGGTCTGATAAATGATCACTTTATAAAAATGTATTAAATTGTTAAAAATGTTAGAAATGGTTAAATAAATCTGTTTGTCATGCTGCCCCCGATGGCCAAAATCCGGTGTTGCAATGCAGGAGTTGCAGCCGGGAGACGATTGGTTGTTGACAAGGATGCATCTCCCTGACAACATACATTCCCAAAATGAACCAATAAGAAGGGACAAGGTTTTCAAGGGCATCCCATTTTTCACACCTATGATTAGAGAATATAAGTTGTATGCAGGATAGGGGCAGAGGCTGGCTGCTGAGGATTTTGCTAAACTGACTGAAAACTGTTGCGTGGGACACAGTCAAACTATAAGCAAAGTGTGCCATAGTTTTTCTTATCAATTGCAATTACACTTATCTTTATATGAGGTGGGACAAACAAGTTTTGAAGCTGAATTATCGATTTGGTCATCTTTGGTAATGTATGGTTGTTCTAATTTTTAATATTTTAAACATAGGTAAACATTTAAAACAAACATTCATTGTTGCTATAAATAATAGATTAAAGAGAGCAGTTTATATTTTAGCTTATATTCAAAGCATGTGTATTTTAAACTAATCCTAAATTTTAAGTTGTTTATCTGTGCAAATATATAGTTATAACTCAGAATTGGGTTTTTGCATAAATAATATATACAATTTCTGATGTTTTAAATTGGAATTATATAGGATAAATTGTGGTTAAATAGCTAATTGTATTGCTTGAATGTTAGCAGCTAAATATCTTGGAATCTCATGGTGTTAATTAAATGAAATTCAATTGTGAATAAGGCTAGTTTTAAAGGTAAACTTTTATGAACTTTGCATAGCATAGTTTTGATTCATATTCTGGTTCCTACAAAAATATTTCAATGTGTTTATAGATATTAACTAATAAAAAGATTTCAAGAATTTATATAAATTTTATTGTCTTAGTATATGCATATTTGATTGTGGGTTTATTTTAAAGAATAATTATTAAATATATTGTGTTATAACCCTGCCATATACTGACAACCGCCAACAGAAGAGCAAACGGAAACACATGGATCGCAAGCACGCTGTGACTGCAAACTGACCAACTACCAAACGCTGGGGGCCAAGCAAAAGATAAAAGCTACTTATGCACATTATTCGCGATGAGAATGACTATGTAAAGCACCCGACCCCTAATACAGCTTCCTGTAACGTCACGCGAGCAACGCGTCAACCAATAGGATGAGAGTAGATTAATGCATCTAGTTCTGTAAACAGCCTGCACGCCGTGGGAGGGGGGAGGAGTAAGGTGGTGCCGTTGCGCAAAGCAGTCTGCATGCTATGTGAGAGGGGAGGAGTAAGATGGCGCTGCAACGCTGAACAATGTATGAGGCTCAGAATAACAACTAATCGATAATTAAAATCGTTGACAACAATTTTCATTATCGATTTTTATTGATTAGTTGTTTCAGCCCTAGTTCTCTTGGCTACCTTTGTAAAAAAAAAAAAAAGAGGATATGTACATATCCTCAGCAGCATCAATTCACTACTGGGAGCTAGCTGTTGATTTGTGGCGACGCACATTTGTCTTTTGTCATTGGCTCACTACTGTTCAACTAACTCCCAGCAGTGCATTGCTGCTCTGAAACTGATTTTAATTATGTGCTTAATCCCTTTGCAGAGGTTAAACACATGGTTGTATGAAAACAATAGTGCAATAATAAAATTGCTCTAACATATTAGAGTATTTTCTTTATGCACTGTTAGAGTCTTTAATGCAGGTAAAAGCAAGTACCAGAATAAGCAAGCAAAGGTTAAATTATTATCCCTTCAGCATCTGTATAGCAAGAAACCACAAAACACCCTAGTATATAGATGTTAAAAACAGCCTGAAATTAATATATAATATAATATGTTTAACCTACTATCTTCTGCTTGGGGCTGCTAAGAACATGTTAGGACTTGATAAGACACTACTGAAAGTTTCACAAGTAGGTGGCATTTTATGAGGTAACTTCATGTTTTTATCTTTGTTGCACTAGGGATTGATAGCAATAGGTTATAGAACCAGAAATGCCCCAGTAAATCTGGAATTCATGTATTTTCTGTGAATTCCAGTCACTGCACTTGAAAAGTTTGATGTGTAAGCCCCTGCTAAGCAAAGCCTCAGTATATACATTGAGGAAATTAAACTTGTTCCAAATTGTGCAACACTATTGAACTGGAACACACACATACATCACAAAAACAAACGGGGAACGCAAAGCCACAACAATACCAAAGGGGGCGGGGTGCTTGGCTGTAGCGGCGGAACAAGCCACAGACATCAAAAAACCAAAAGTAACAGCCGCATGTTTTGAAGGGGTTTAAATTTAGGTTTTGCTTTGCATCACTTATATAATGATCTGCCTACTGGTAAATATTAATTTAGCTTAAAGTTTATTTTTATATATGAGACATTTTAGCATCTAATGTTTTTATTGTATCCTATGTTGTATATTTTATATTTGTTGCGATTTTTTCATGATCAGTTGTGCGCAAACATGATTTTTGGAAATGTCACTATTAATTTAAACATCTTTCAAATAGTTTTTTTCTTGCAAAATTATCTTAGAATTTTTCATTTCTTTTTCATATTTGAGTTTAATAATATAATTAATTTAAAATAAATTTATTTGATATATGTATATAGTTTATATGTTTTTCTACATTAATAATTATTTTTGATATTCTTTATTTCAGAGTGAAAGAAAGGAAGAGTTCATTGAAAAAATACAGGACCTAGATTTTGACACAAAAGCAGCTGTTGCAGCCCATATTCAAGAGGTAAAATTCACTTATATTGTGTTGCTTGATTCTTAATATTTCTTTAATTTAAATCCACTCACTAATGTACCAATTAAAATTTTTTTTATAAAGCACACAACTGCAACACACAAAAAATGTTTTGTGCTGTAAATGGCTTGTGCGCGTGCGTGTATATATGTATATATATATATATGTGTGTGTGTGTATATGTATATATATATATATTTATATTTTTATATATATATATATATATATATATATATACGCGTGTGTGTATGTATATATATATATATATATATATATATATATATATATGTGTGGGTACAATATTTGTACCAGCTGTCCCTGGATATTGTGGCTATGGACAAGGGCCCACAATATTTCAATACAAATGTGGACACCTTGGTGCACGGTGGTTTAGAGAATAATATAAAACTGCAAAGAGATCAACTAGTAAACCTTATCCAGCAACCCCATATAAAGCCAAATAATCAAAAATATATATAGGAACTGTCACTATCCCAAATAGACACTACCAAGGATGTCTGGTAAATAATGTTTTTTTATTATAATCATAATCATGTGCAAAAAAGTGTACAAAAAGAAAAATATATGTAAGTATATAATTATGGAAAGTTACTACAGCAAACTTCCTCATAAAACGTCCTTGTAACTGGACTGCCACTTGCAAATAAACGGCAACTGCATGCAAATAAGCAGCAACTGGATATTCCCAATATAACACCTTCACTCCCTATATGGCCTGACAAGATATGTCCAAGCGGACTAACAGGCAACCACTGTTGGGGGCATAAATGATAGTTCACATTTCATCCAATACTTCGTCCCATACCCTTATAACCATGAAGTAAATTTGACAAATGCCAAAGGGGACAGATACACAGATAATTCCGGCAGTGAAATAACAGGTAATAGACCACACAGCGCTTATCTTTCAGCGTCTCCTTCGTGTTACCTGCTCTGATGAAATAGTCATTTTCAAATAAATAACAATACAAAAAAGGAACTCCACTCACTGGATTTAGTAAATATAAGATTCCTTGGTGTTTATTACATAGTGGTGACGTCTCAGGGTTAAAGGGGTGTCACCGCTTTGTAATAAACGCTAAGGAATCTTATATTTACTAAATCCAGTGAGTGCAGTTCCTTTTTGTGTTATATATGTAAAGGGTCAACCAACTCTGCAACTGTCACCAGCTTGTGATGTATAGGGTTTCAACTTTGATCAGATTGTCACAGCCAAGACACTCCAGGTGAGCCTGTGACTTAAAAAAAGGAAGTTGGTAAACCACCATTGAAGATAGGGGGCACCAATAGATAAAAATGATTGAAAAATACCAAATAATTTAAATAGGTATATAGAAAAATGGTAACAAAACAATCTTCCAGTCTTAAATATTAATGTCAGGGTGCCAGGAATCAGACTGAGACGAGAAGTGCAAAAATAATCATACCTTTATTAATAGCAAAAAATAATAAAAAGTCCACAAGTCAAATAACAAGCCAGGAGTCAAAACCAGAGCTGGTAGTCAGACGAGCTGAGTCAGGAGCCAAAGTGACTAGTCAGACAAGCCGGAATCAGGAACAAGGAAAACAGCAGAGTCAGGAACAAGCCAGGGGTTAGGAACCAGGAAGGACGTCAGGCAGCCAGGTAATACACAGGAACTCTCACAAACAGGTCTGAGACAACACAAAGGCAAAGCATACTGAACAGAGGCCCTTTAAATAATAAGTGATGACATCACAATTCTGAGACTGCATCTTGTCTCACATGGATGATGCACACCAGTCTGGCCATAAAAGGAAGTGTAGGAAATGAGCAGCATCCCCCACAATGCACCATAGTCAGGAAGAGAGGTGAGTAAAATGGCAGATAAATCCTTCTGATGTACATGAGCTGAGACAAATATTGGGCCTTGTAAATTATGTGGGCAGGTTCCTTCCAGATTTATCCACAATACTACACCCTATCACAGAGTTGCTAAAGAAAGATGTTGCCTGGCTCTGGGGACCTTCACGGGAAGAATCCTTTGTGCAGGTCAAGTCCCTGCTGGGGTCTGCCCCAGTGTTGGGGTTCTATGACCCTTCCAAAAAGACTGTGGTTAGTGCTGATGCGAGCAGTTATGGGTTAGGGGCCGCCCTCCTGCAGTTGAATGAGAACAAACTACAGCCCATCGCCTACTGTTCCCGTACACTGACAGCTGCTGAGTCGAAGTACGCCCAAATTGAGAAAGAGTGCCTGGCTGCAGTTTGGGCCTGTGAGCGCATCCAGTGTTATCTAGTGGGTTTAGAGAAATTTAGTCTGGAGTCTGACCATAAGCTGCTAGTCCCTCTGATCAACTCCTATGATACTGACAAAACACCCCTAAGATGCCAGAGACTTCTGATGAGGCTGCTCAGGTTCAATGTTCAGGCAGTGCATGTGCAGGGGAAATAACTGGTAGTGGCAGATACACTTTTCAGGCTCCCGCTGGCTGCTGCGGAAGAATCTTCAGCGGAATCAGATGTGAAAGTGTATGTAATTCAGTCCTGGCATCCAAATCCATTTCGTCCGGGAAGCTAGAGCAAATAAGAAAGGAGACATATTTAGATACTGACCTTCAAGAAGTTATTAAGTACATAAAAGAAGGTTGGCCTGAGAGCCGGCCAGCCTGGATGTCTTTAAGTTCTTACCAGTCAGAAAGGTCGCAGCTCACAGAGCTGGATGGGTTGGTGCTGTTCCAGGACCACATTGTTATTCCTGTTAGCATGCGGAAAGAGATGTTAAGCAGGATTCATGATGGCCACTTGGGCATTACAAAGTGCAGAGAGAGGGCAGCTACAGCAGTATGGTGGCCTGGGATCAGTTCCGACATCGCAAGCCATGTGTCAAAATGTGCCTTTTGCCCTGAAGGCCAGCCTACTCAGAGAAGGGAGACCTTGATTTCTACTCCGCTGCCTGCAGGCCCGTGGCAGAAAATAGCTGCTGATTTGTGCGAACTGCACGGGAAAAAGTACCTAGTTGTGATTGACTACTATTCCAGGTATTTGGAGATTGCACCCTTGAATGAGATCACAAGTCAAGCCGTTATCACTCGTCTCAAGAGCTTGTTCACCCGGTGGGGCATACCAATGGAGATAGTGAGTGATAACGAAATGCAGTTTGCTTCCACAGAGTTTAGTTCTTTCAGCAGTGAATATGATTTTGTCCATTCTACATAGAGTCCACATTACCCGCAGGCCAATGGAATGGCTGAAAGGGCAGTTCAAACAACAAAGTTTATTTTGAAGCAATCTGAGCCGTACCTAGCCCTCTTGTCCTATTGGGCAACTCCCATTCAAGCCACGGGTTTTAGCCTGGCACAGCTGATGCTAGGATGTCAGATTCATACCACTTTACCCTCTGTGGGTGTCTTCCAGCTAACTAGCTCTGTTCCTCGGGACGAGGTCCTTAGGAGGGATGAAGAGGCTAAAAGGGGCTATTGATTCTTCTACGACAGGAGACACTCTGTGAGGCCCTTGCAGGAGCTGAATGTGGTGGAAAGTGTCAGAGTTAAACTGAATGATGAGAAGAAATGGAAGATGCCTGCTACGATAATTGGACGCTCTCCAGAACCAAGATCTTATGTAGTCCTTACTGATGGAGGGACAGTCACACATCAAAATCGAAAACATCTTCAGCCAGTACCTGAGAGTTTGGGACTGGATGCCTCAGTACCACTGCCGGTGGGATCCCCTGTTTTAAGAGGGGTGCCTTCCCCTCAGCAAGATCACAGCGGGGAACTTCTTTGCTTCCAGCAGACTCTCAATCACCTTCTTCTGTATCAGAGGACAGTTCATGTAAAATGACATCAAATGGAAGGGTGGTGAAACTTCCAGCCCGATATCGGGATTAGCACTAGTTAGAGCAGTGACCGGAAGTATGGACAGAATAATCCCATGGTCACTGTGGACTAGGGTAGTATATATATATATATATATATATATATATATATTCTCTTTAACTTGTTATTTGTTGTATACTAAACAAAACTATTTCTGTATGCTTCTTGTATACCTTGTTGTTTGATGTATTCAAAGAAAAAAAATGTATGCTTTGTCCTTTGAAAAGGGGGAAGATGTGATGAGAGTGGGAAGTGACGTCACCGGATGGGGGCGTGGCTTATGGTTATTATTGTCTATGTCGCAGTTATCAAGTGAGATGTATGGTGCAAGCTGTATACTTCTATGCTCTGCATTAAAATAGCGTTGTACCTTCTATGCTGTGTCCTGCATCTCATGACAGCCACCATCCTAGATTCTTGGTTAGATCAGTCCTGATCACACCTGAAAAACAACAATCTATAATATGTGTTATTGGGAAAAGCTGGAAGGAAAGGTGAGAAGCCTTCTATCTTCTTCATTGTTTTTCTTCCTGCAATATAAGACTCCAGACAGTTTACATGGAAATTTTCTTGCATGTGGCCTCCCAAAAGTAATCATAATGGAGGTATCTGTTATTTGTTTTTAGAAAGAAAATGCATCAATTAACTATGCATTCTAAATATTGGCATATTTAAAACTTAATAATAAAAACACTTAAAATGATTAATTGAACTTAAAACTAAGCACACATTACATGATACAAATGCACTGCAAACAAATATGCTTATAAACAAAAATTAATTATTTAATTTGAGCACTCCAGCTCTGTCAGCTGTTTCTTTAGAAACCCAATTTCATTTCTCATTCTCCTGTTTTGTTGTTTGAGTTCCCAATAACTTAAGTTGGCCTTATTGCTTATCTCATTTGGCCTCAGCCTCCAATTTGTATACTTATTGTCTCCTCTGTTAATATCGCCATTTAAATTCCTTTCTCTCCAGTTTCCTGTATTTGATCCTCTACTATTCTGATATCCCCAAACATGTCTCCTGTTGCCCCTCTCTGATCCCTGCCTGTGAATATTCAGATTGTTCTCCATTGACTGTTTCACTGCAGAAATTGCCTTAATGGTGTATGGATGATAATTCTACCACTTCTCAGCTCTAGTGAGCACCATTTCTAAGTTTTTGGCGTTTGGACCATACAGCTTTACAAACTCCTGACATTTTCTAGGGAGAGCTTCAAGTACCCTCTGTATGTGAGCTGGTGACCCGCAGACCATTTGGGTCTGTGGCTGGCACAGCACACACCAGAATAAAACAATTTCTGCTACTTCAAATGGCCCATCTAGAGGTCTCATGGTATTTTCGCTATTCTCTTTTTCTAGTCTAGTAAAATTGAAAAAGGTTTGTACTATTCTCCCAGCCTGATCAGATATGCTTGAGTTGAATCCTAATAACCTGTTGGCATATGGGCCCATGGCATCTTGAAGCAATTCTGTCCATTCCTGCATGCTCACACCTACTTTTATGGCTTTTTCAGACCCCTTGTGAAACCAATGTGAAAAGTTTTTAAAGCCGTTTGTGGAGATTGCGCCCCACCATTTCTGAAAAATTTCTTTATCTGCTACAGTCATTGGCCTAGTCTGATCTGAAAAACCTGTAGGTACTTTCGGGCTGTTCAAATGCTCAGATATTATGACAGGGGCAATTGGAACAGAACTTGGGTGTTTGGTGGGACCCAGTGGCATATTATCTTGTTTTATCACTTGTTTTGGCTCTCTCCTTTGTGACAGTAAGTGATGACAATCTGCATTGTTCCCAGAAATATCACTAATTTATTTTTTCTTCTTGTGCTATTTTCATCTGTAACTCAGTAATTTTATTTGAGTATCCATTTCTGCTGTGTTCTGTTAATTTTAATTGACGTAATTTACCGATCTGTATGGTGTTAAAGCGGAAAGCTTAATATAATCTCTGTCAGTCTGTGTTTTATCTAGCTTTAATTTTAGATCTTTATTTTGCTCTGTCAAGTCTCCAATGTTTGTTAGTTTCTTATTGTTGAAATAACAGCCTGCGCTATCATACATTTTCTTTTATTATTATTAATCTTTTTAAGAGTTACTACCTGTGTTAGTATCTCTTAAAAACTTTCACACTTAGCTTCTGGGATGAGGAATGGACCATTATATTTATGAATATAATTGTTAAAATAATCACAGATTTCCTGTGAAATATAGTTTTCACAGACATTTTAGCAGATAGCAGTTAGAACTAAAATAAAAAAGTAAATGTAATCTGGGGAACAGACTCTGAATAGTGTGTCTCTCACAGCATAGTAGTTTTCTTCTTAAAAGATGTTAACACAGGATGTACAAGGTACCATTGAGATGCTAATTTTACACAACAAAGGACGTATAACGGTTTAGCCATCTAGTAGAGGTAGTAATTAGATCTGTTTATAAGCAGGTCAGCTTTCCAGCAGAGGTGTTAATATAGTTAATTTTTAGTTTTCCTAACCACTGCTCAATATTTTTAATTTTAAATCTGAGGAACAGACTCCAAATAGTGTGTCTCTCACAGCATAGTTTGCCAGACTATTTTACCTGCCCCAAATGCAAGAAATTAACATAATATCTATAGGGCAATGAAACACCAGACTAAACAGAAGTTAAGCAATTTAGACTTCCTGTAAAGGAGATCATTTTGTATATAAGGTGCAGAAATCAAGCATTAAAAAAAAACACAAAAAAAAAATAAGTCCTAAAATATAGACCAAACTGAAAATGCAGGCTAATATAAACACCCTTTAGATGTTTTTAGTTTAAACAGTGAAAAATGTTAAAAATGTTTGTGCTTTTAAAATATTGCTCTAAACTATATTACTTGTAAATCCAAGTAGTGTGTCACACACACACAATAACTTGCCAACCTACCTTTCTGCATCTTTCCCCAACAGGAAGGAATTTACATTAACATTTGTATAGGGCAAGCTACAGCTCTAGGTGTCCTTCTTAGACAGAGACTAGGCCAAATAATTAATAATAAGAATGAACTACTTGAATATTCAATTTTAAAACAAGCTATGTGAATTGCCAGGGATAAAATCTGAGAGCTATATTTTAATAACAACTAGATTAGTATTCCAGTGATAAAATGTCACCACAGTGCACACAACACAATCTAATAGAAACATTATTTCAACTGCTGTTCTCCACATTATCTATAGAGAACTTTCTAGGAGAATGTGAAGAACGTTTTGGGCACAAAAAAATATAATAAACACATTACCAGTCAAATATTGCGGTCTAACTATTGAAAATGCGACTAAAGTGATCTAATTTAACACCTTTTTTGGGCGCACTGATGCGCCTAGTTGAACACAATGTGTCAGTTATGAATTGACTCGATCTACAATATTTTTAGGTGCACTTAAGGTTGTTAAATATGAGGATGAGATTGTGTGCACATTTTAAGGTGCAAAAATAAGAGAAATTACTCGATAAATCTTGCTCTTTGTGGCAACAGTTTGGGGAAAGGGCCGTCTCCTTTTCCAGCATAACTCTATAAAGCAAGGTCCATGAAGACATTGTTTGAGTTTTATGTGGAAGAAGTTGCATTGCCTGCACAGATCCCTTATCTCAACCCCATTGAACATCTTTGGAATAGATAGCAAGCCAGATCTTCTCATCCAACATCAGTGCCTGACCTCACACATGCCAAATGCTCTTTTTATTATTATTATTATCATCAGGTATTTGAAGAGCGCCAACAGATTCTGCAGCGCTCTTTTGACTGAATGGGCAAAAACACCCACCCCATATTAATGCCCATGATTTTGGAGTAGGATGTCGAACAAGCTTATATAGGTGTGATGGTCAAGTGTCATATAGTGTGAATAAATATAAAAAGAGGTTACAAAATATTGTAATTTGCTATTCTATGGAGAAAAAATATATATTTCTTACTCAACCAATACAGTTTTATACTAATATATATATATATATATATATATATTAATATTACAATTAAAAATATCTCTATTTGGACAATGCTATTCTTGGAATCGTGTCTTAATATAACAGTTCACTTATATTTTTTCATTATTTGAGACATTCAGTGATGATTTAAGGTTGTGATTTAAACATGCTGCTGTACAACTAGAAGCACAATTTTACTGATTGTAATCTCATGTCCTGGTCTATTCAGCAGTGAAATAGGAAGCTGGTACTATCAGTTATATCAGTAGTTTGCTATAGTTTCCATAGCAGTGACAATAAAGGGATGGGGAAAGACAGGGACCATTCAAGGAGAGTCAAAATTGCTTCTCAAAGTCAAGGTCATTCCCCTTCATTCTTTTGTTGATTTAACAATGTGCTAACCCCTATATAATGAGAGTGATTGATTAGACTACTCATAGCAGCCTCCACACATTGACCCCTTTATCTAACATTCTATTTTGTTACATGACACAGAGTAAGGAACTGAAAACTTACTGAAATACAGTATTATTTACTTCTAT
>NC_069502.1:1052803105-1052833105 GCF_027579735.1 Bombina bombina
TGGGTTCTTGCTCAATAACAACAGATGATGAGCCTAAAGGGAAACAATAGACCTGAACATATTTGTGGCTATGGTCTTGGATGTGGGACCCAGGTGGACCTTTCAGCACATGTGGCCAATGCTTTTTCACTCTGAAGGGGACTTTAACATTCATATTCAGCGGAATACAGGAACCAACCTTCTTCATATGGGGGTAACTGATTAAACTGTATCACAAACTTTTACACCTATGTGTGACTCTTCTCAACACCCTTGTATAACAACAAACTTTAACGCCAGCCCTGAGGATAACTTTATTACTACACATTCCCTTTATCGAACCTATTAACACTTTTACGCCAATGTAGTATGATACAAGAGAAAACGGATTATATTATGCTAATGAATGCATCCATTAATTTGTGGTTATGCAGTTACTTGTGTTTTAGATTATTCAAAAGGGATGTATGTGCCCTCTCTCTATATAGGTTTACTCCACTCCTGAAGAGGTATAAGTTACAGCAGCTGTTAGTCGCTGCTTATTTCCAAGTTTAGTTATGTGTCTTACTCATCAGAAGCAATATACTTAATTTTCTAGGTTGTATGCAGGGATAGAGAGCATTATAAATGTATGGCTCCTTGTTAACGATAATTAACTTGTGACATATAAATGTGGATAGCCCTATCATTCTTGTTTGCTTACTGACACGTCCCTTGCCGGGTGGCCCGCAGCCAGGGCTGCATGACATTGGCATTAATAAAACTGGGATATATTTCATGCTTGATATGTGAAACAAGACCTAGAATCCATTTGTCTGATGGTTAAACACACTTCAGGAAAATGCCTTTATGGGTAAAAGTATACAAAAGACCCCCACCTCATGTTATATCCATATAACTAAATTCTTCTATTTCTTGTGATCAATTACTATAAAAGTGAGTAACGTTTTTTTTTTTTTTAATAAAACGCTCCCTAACATACGATTAATACGCTTAACAGACCGCTTTCATTATCTTATAACAGTACAGTAAGTTGTAAGATAGCCCTTTAATTCCCATATTGATTTAAAGGATTACTTTCTGTTATAATTTTTAAGCTAAACAACTAACATATTAAAGTTAATAAACATGAATTAAAACCTACTGACCTATATTTTCTCCAAAATGAAGTTCCATAACGTTCTAAAAGTTATATCTTTTATTCGCCGATGATGTCACGTTATCCTGCCCACTATTTTCAGCACTGCATGTTCAAAATACTTAAACCAATAACTTTGTGTTTAAAGCGCCATTTTGAAACCTAGGTATTGTAAACGGATTGGTACAGAGCAAAGGAAACCCACAGAGTGGGTTTGGAAAACAATTAAATTTGCAGACAAGATTTCTGATATACGGTAGAGATATGTTAATGAAATGCTATTGATAAAAAGCGTATTTGGGGTAGTTAGTTAGTAACAGGCATAGAAAATATTTACTTACAGTGGCCCTTTAATGTGGGATCATAAGCCTCATCTTCCTAAAAGGCCCAAAAGTGGTCCTATGCTATAGATACCGTCCTCTATTAAGTAACACTTTTAACAACACGGTAATGTTATTTAACTCATTTAAAGCTTCTTCTTGTTATATTGCAGTTCATTGGATGTCTCATAAAAATCATTCATCTGTTTTTTTAAGTATTTTTATAATACAAGTTTAATAGTTTCTATAATGTTTCCATAAGAGACCGTATACAGTATATAATGCTAACTCACTTATTTTTTATTTAAATGATGCCAATCTTAGCTACTCTTGCTTATTATAAGCGGTGTTTATCCGCTGATATAATCTTACAGATGTCATTGGACCCCTTTGGGGTCACAAATGTGACTATCATATTTTGCCCATCTTTTTGTAACCAAAAGGCCCATAAGCGGCCAGCTAAATAGTCGTTTACAAATTGCTATAATTAGTATAAAATCGAGGTTTCAGAAATTCATATTATGCAATCCATCCTTTTTCTTATAACATTGTGTATTGCTCAACTGGAATTATGCCATTTATGTTTTATGGGTATGTATTGTACATTTACTCTATTGCAAAACCTAAAAAAAAGAATATAAAAAAAAAACACAAAAAAAGATCTAGCACAAAACAATGCTAAATGCAAGACAATATATAATAACAAGTCACAGTCATGTGATCAGGGGGCTGGAAGAAGGTTCCTAGATACAAGGTAATCACAAAGGTAAAAAGAATATTAATATAACTGTGTTGGTTTTGCAAAACTGGGGAATGGGTAATAAAGGGATTATCTATCATTTAAAACAATAACAGTTCTATGGTAGACTGTCCCTTTAAGGAGAAACCAATTTTACTGTACCCTGTCCCTTTAATGAGCACAGTGTTTGCCTAGGAAAGACATGTGTAACAGATGGGTTATCAGAGGCCTCCCTGAGACATCTTTTACTCAAGATATATATGCTTGATTTAATTTAGCTAAACACCTGCGTCCACTCTCACCGCCTCTATTTAATTACACTCTTTCTCACCCACACAGTGAATTTACACACATTTTTGGCTATGGGTACTACATAAGATTTGTTGATGACTTATGTTGCCTTTTGAGTAACAACATTATTACAGATGCTCGCATGAGAATGTTCACGGCTTAACCCCACTAATGACCAGACCATTTTTCAGTTTTCTTACCCTTAAGGACCAGGGCTATTTTTATATTTCTGTGGTGTTTGTGTTTAGCTGTAATTTGCCTCTTACTCATTTACTGTACCCACGCATATTATATACCGTTTTTCTCGCTATTAAAATAACATTCTTTTCATCATTGTCAGCCGTAAAGGACCAGCCCAGGATTCAACCCAACTGCTAGCGTGAAAAGTAAAAAACACACGCTAGCACACTGAGAAATATCCAGGACGTGACCCACTCAGGATTGAGGAAAGCAAATGTCCTTTTAAGAAGATAAATAAAACCAAGTGAAATTCCTTTTAGCAAGAATAATAAATGTCCTTTTGAGCAGGATAGCAAACAAACAGATAATCCTTTTAGCAGATCTGGATAAAGCAAATGTCCCTTAAAGCAGGTTAGCAAATAAACAGAGTTTCCTTTTAACAGGTCTGGATAAAGCAAATGTCCCTTAAAGCAGGTTAGCAAACTAACAGAGATACCTTTTAACAGGTTTGAATAAAGCAAATGTCCCTTTAAGCAGGTTAACAAACAAACAGGATTCCTTTTAGGTCTGGGTAAAGCAAATGTCCCTTTAAGCAGGTTAGCAAATAAACAGCGATTCCTTTAGCAGGTCTGGGTAAGCAAATGTCCCTTTAAGCAGGTTAGCAAATAAACAGTGATTTCTTTAGCAGGTCTGGATAAAGCAAATGTCCCTTTAAGCAGGTTAGCAAACAAACAGATTCCTTTTAGCAGGTTTGAATAAAGCAAATGTCACTTAAAGCAGGTTTAGCAAACAATGAAGTATTCTTTGCAGCAGTTAAAGCAACTATCCACATAAGCAGGTTTAGCAAACATACCGAGTGACATTCTGGCAAGGAGATCCAGGCAAGGAAGGAGACATCCGGAGATACTAACACAGGTCCGGTCAGAATGTAGGGAAAGAGAACAAACGGGCGCCGATTCAAATCTCCCGCCGAGATTTGAAGGCAGGGAGACTCTGACGTCAGGAGGAGGCCAGATACCGCGTCACGTTGCTAGGCAACGTAACGTGATACAGAGGAGATCCGTGAGCCGCGGCAACACGGCAGTGAGCGGATCCGATTCATGACAGCACCCCCCCTCAAGGACCCCTCCGGGGGACAGGACCAGGCCTAGCCGGATAAGCTTTGTGAAAGGCCTTAATCAAAGCAGGGGCGTGTACATGCTGGGCTGGTTCACAAGTTTGCTCCGTGACTGGATAACCCTTCCAATGGATGAGATAGTATAGTTTCCTGCCACGAAGTTTGGAATCCAGAACGTGAGCAACCTCAAACTCAGGCTGTCCCTGTACCAAGAGATGAGATGGTTTGGGCAGAGATTTAGAAAATCTATTAGATCTCACCGGTTTCAGGAGAGAAACATGGAAAACAGGGTGAGCTTTGAGAGTCTTGGGAAGAGCAACACGGTATGCAGTAGAACAAACTTGACCCAGTATTCGGAAAGGACCCACATATCGTGGCCCCAATTTGATAGAAGGTTGTTTGAGATGAAGGTGACGAGTAGAAATCCAAACCTTGTCTCCAGGACGAAAATTAGGAGCCTTCTTCCGTCTGCGATCAGCAAAAAACTTGTATCGATTAGAAGCTTTGGAAAGAAGAACACGTATCTTTTCTGTTACCAATCAGCAGCCAGCTTTAAATCAATTCCTGTAATGGTTCTGCCAATCACTCAGTCTGTAGCATGTAGTAAAGACAAGTAAATAAAACAAATTTCACTTTTTTGTTTTTGTGGCTTTAACATTCAGGTTCCACGAATTTGGAATTCTCACCATGGGGTCAAATAGAATATTATTATTTTTTTTGCCTTTTTTAGCTCTCAGATATCAACTCCTTGCAGACATATTCTGTCTGAAATAAAGACCCAGATGATTTCATTATACATATGTTGCAGATTTAAATGGATGGAAACCTATAGAATGCTGTCCAAATTTGCTAGATCAAAGTTAAAATAATAGTTTCAAATGAAAATAAATGTTTAAGGGCATCTAGTTAAAGGAATGTTAAACACTAAATACATTTCATGCACCTTCCTTTAATTATGGTGCCACCCTATTGGAACCTTGATTTCACTACAGGTATTTGAAAGAGAGTTGCTGTGCATATGTAGATACTGTAGCACTGGAATGCAGTGAAAGCTAGATTTCAAAATGGCAGCACCAATGACTAGAGGTAGGCAAGGAATAGCCTCAGTACTGTGCTTATAAAATGTACTTAGTTTTGAATGTCCCTTTAAGTATAGCTTTTTATACAAACTGAGCATCCATTCAATTTTACAAACAGTGATAAAGTTTTTAAAATTGCTAGTATAATTGTTGAGCATTTACAAATAAATAAAGAAAATCAATGAACTTTGCAATAACTCTGAGGGTAAATATATCTGTAATTAACAGATTTGAATATTTTAAGGCTTATGAAACCCATATTTTTTCTACCATAATTCAGATAGAGCATGCAATTTTAAACAACTTTCTAATTTACTTCTATTGTCAATTTTTTTGTTCTTTTGGTATCTTTTGTTGACAAGCAGGGACAAATGCTTAAGAGCCTGGCCCATTTCTGGAACACTTTATGGCAGTAGTTTTGCAAGAATGTTATCTTTGCAAGAACACTAGGTGGCAGCACTATTTCCTGCCATGTTGTGCTCCAGGTGCCTACCTAGGTATCTCTTTAACACAGAATATCATGGGAACAAAGCAAATTTAATATAAGAAGTTGAAAGGAAACTTTTTAAAAATGGTATGCTCTGTCTGAATCACAAAAGAAAATTGTTTGGGGTTCATATCCCTTTAAAGACATTCTACTTTGAAGTATTTTTTTTTTAAGATTAATAGTTATTATTATTATTTGATTTAAATTAACTTGTAAAAATATTTTTTTTCCTATATGAAGAAAAAACATTGTTTTATGCTTGTGGTGCATGTGACGGTAAATCAACAGTGCTGTGGGAATTTATCTTTTCAATCAGTGAGCTTTTATCTCACAGAATATGGTTGCACATTCTTTTTGTTTGAAAATCAAAATAAACAACTTTATTTTAACATTTTCCATGGAAATAATACAACACATTTTTTAGATAAGGCCCTTAACTGCACTGCTCTCCCCCTATATCTCAGACCTTGTCTCCAGATACTTTCCCTACTGTCCCCTTCGCTCTGCTCATGACCTCCTATTCTCCTCCTCTCTTGTTACCTCCTTACATTCTCGTTTACAGGACTTCTCCAGACTGGCTCCCATCTTGTGGAACTCTCTGCCTCGCTCCACAAGACTCTCCCATGTTTTGAAAGTTTCAAGTGCTCCCTAAAGACTCTACTGTTCAGGGTTGCATACAACCTACGCTAACCTTTTCTAATACCAGTTCCTCTACTCCATTACTATCCGCCATGAACCCCCTTATCATGTAAGCCTAAGAGCCCAGCTGTTTGCAGATCACCTTCATAAGAGCTGACTACAACAGTGCGACTCTCGACAGAGCCCGGCCTCTACCCATTTGATCCCTATAAATGTTACCTTGTATTTCGCCTATGTTCATAGCACTGCAGAATCTGTTGGTGCTCTACAAATAACCGATAATAATAATATTTACATGATATATATTTTATATTGTATTGTCCTTTTGACCTTTATCCTTCATTGGTGGAAAATCAGTATTGGTATCTTTAGATGCTGTATTATGTAAATATTAATGTTCAAACAAAACATTTTTAATGTGCATATGGGATTATACATATTTGGCAACTTTACATTTTTCTACTTGAAGCATTCTGTCCTACGATCAGCAATAGATGGGGACTCTTGGCAGTGAAACAATATAGTTATTTCCTTCCTCTGCTTAGATATCTAAATGGACTTGTCATATTGCAGCTGTTAAACTGATCCATTGCTATGAATAGCACTGGGGATTCTCACTGAAATATCTGATGAATCATGGTGTTTAACTATGCAAAGTGCTAGAAGTATAGTTCTGAAACTGTTCATTGTATTTCTACCATACTGTGAGATATATGTAAGCAACTACTAAGGGGTGTATATGACATGAGGCACACAAATGATTGTTTATATATATTTTATGCTCATAAATCATTGTGATTGTGTAGTATGCATTTTAACTATGTATTTCACTTGCTTGTTTACATAATTATTTTTCAGGATTGGGGTATATGTCTAACCATGAGATTGTAAAGTAAAAAATGTAATTATATGTAGTAAAAAAACATTGCTATATAGTTTAATTATTAATTTTGTCCCATTTGCTTTTAATTTATTTGTAAATAAATTGTAGTCTATCCAATTCCTGTTAAACATGGTGCACACTCAAGATTCAGCTCCGCTGTATTCCATGCACGTCAGCATTTGCATAATATCCCTAATTGGCCTAGCAGAGTAGAATTTAGGTTAGAATATGGTGGCACCCATTGCTTTTTAGATACTAAAACATTATACTTATTTTGTCAGTATTGAATAAACCAATATAACTTAAAAATACATCTGTATATTGTTCTCAGATTAATCTTTGCTTTCATTACATCATTCTGTTTTAGTGTTTAAAATCCTTTATAATGCACATACAAAGTTCCTGGAATTCTCTCTTTAAAGGGACAGTCAACACCAGAATTTTTGTTGTTTTAAAAGATAGATAATCCCTTTATTACCCATTCCCCAGTTTTGCATAACCAACACAGTTATAATAATACACTTTTTACCTCTGTGATTAACTTGTATCTAAGCCTCTTCTGACAGCCCCCTGATCACATGACATTTTATTTATTATCTATTGACTTTCATTTTAGCCAATTAGTGCAGTGTCTGCCACAATCCACGGGCGTGCTCACAATGTTATCTATAGGGTTTACCTGAACTAGCTCTCCCCTGCTGTGAAAAGCAAATACAAAAGCATGTGATTAGAGGCGGCCTTCAAGGGCTTAGAAATTATCATATGAGCCTTCCTAGGTCTAGCTTTCAACTAAGAATACCAAAAGAACAAAGCAAAATTGGTGATAAAAGTAAATTGGAAAGTTGTTTAAAATGACATGCCTTATTTGAAACATGAAAGTTTTTTTTGGACTTGACTGCCCCTTTAAGTGCTTCATGAAGTTAAATCCAGTAATTTGCTTCTAAAGTATTTTTCTTTAAAAAAATGAAAAATAAAATAAAAAAGCCCTAACAAAATAGAGCAGTTTTTTATACCTGAAAATTCCATACATTCTGACTTCACTTTAGTACACAAATAAATTACCAAAAATATAGAAAATGTATTAAGGTGAATTATAAAACTACTGCATGCATGGCTTTTACCTTGTAAATTAGATTTGATATAAATAGTAAATCCAATCCACATTGTGTAGTTGGACAAGTATCACAGCACTACACAGTTTCAAATCAATTCCAAGCGTTTAACAAACAAATAATACCTTCTTATTTAAAATATTGGTAAATTTGACCTATATAGAAAGAAAAAATCTAATCCTTGCAAAATTTTAGTATATGTTTAATTAATCAACTTCATTTGTTTATTGTGCTAAAATAAAGTAAATAATTTACATTGTCCAAAAATAGCAACAACAAAAAAATGTAGAAGCAGCGCTTATTACAATAGATGCCGAAAAGGCATTTGATTCGATCATGTGGGATCATCTCTTTACATCACAAGAAAAGTTTGGAATTACTGGACATTTTAACAATTTTGTAATACAAATATATAACAACCCTTCGTCTGCTTTGTTAATTAATGGTTCTATTTCCGATAAGCTGGTTATAGCCAAAGGCACTTGACAAGGATGTCCTCTTTCTCCACTATTATTTAATGTATCTATTAAACCACTAGCAGTATATCTTAGGAAAGATCTGGAATGTATCTTAGTGGAAAAAACAAGAATTGTGTTATCATTATATGCAGATGACTTATTGATATTTATTGGAAACTCTAGGAAAAATATTTAAATTTTGATGGAAATTATCAGAATCTATAGTTCCTTTTCAGGATACAAAATTAATATATCCAAATCTGAGATTTTATGGTTAAGTAAAGGGGAAAAAGAGTATAGAATCTTCCCTATTTAAGGAGGCGAAAGCTTACATTAAATATCTGGGAATATGTAACATATGTATCTGGGAATAAGTAAGAACCCTGCAGAATGGTATGAAATGTATTATAATAGTTTGTGGAACTCTGTAACAGCTAAATTAGGGAGATTGAACCAGTTTCCATGATCTCTATCAGAAAAATACATCTGATTAAGATAATCATTTTACCGAAAATATTATTTCTTTCTCAAAATCTTATTTATAAGGGAGAAGGACATAAAGAATTTTATAAACAATGTACGCAATTTCTGTGGAAAGGAAAAAAAACAAGAATAGCACTTGGAAAATTAATGCAAAATAAGGGATATGGGGGCTAGGATTGCCCAATTTGAGATATTACAACTCGGCATGTATGATCAAAGTGGCTAGTGATTGGATCGCATTTACAAATATAGTGTAATCTGACTTCTCCAGCCTCTCCATCAGGATTACTACATTTAGCAGAAAGAGATATTCCAAAGTCAATTAGAGCTAAAGAAACAATATCCAATATAATTATAGCTTGGAATAAGTTTAACAGAGAATTACACATTGTTCACCTTTCTAAATATTTACCGATCTGGGGTAATCCAGAATTTGCTTCGAGTTTAGTGACCAGCATGGAAACAGAAAGGCCTAGTCGATATGTATCAATCAGAAGACTCTAATATGAGTACATTTAAATCTTTCACAGATTTAAGACAGGAATATGAACTGTCATCCAAAGAATTATATGCTTATCTTCAGATTAGACATTACTATTTTGCAATAATAGAGAAATATGGTAGGGAATGGTCCTTGGGAGGGATTGATCAAGGAATCGGATTATATAAAGTGGGGCAGACATCAATCTCTATCTGGTACAATCTTTTAATGCAAAAAAAAAGGCAAAGAAAATTTGGGGATAATACATTCCAATTGGATAAAAGAATTTAGTGAGATGTCAACTGATGTTGTTTCTCATTGTTTGAAACGACTTTATAAATGTACTAATTCACAAGGCTGGAGAGAATCACATATGCGAGTAATTAATAAGTCATATTTATCCCCAGCTAGAATTGCTAAATGGGCAAGTAATCTTACATGTTGTTCTAGATCTTCTTATCCTTTGGCGGATCTTATGCATTTTTTCTGGGCATGTCCTAAGGTGAAGAAATTCTGGTTTAAGATGAATTATTGGTTGAACAGATTATTAGAAAGACAAATAAACATGAAACCTCTGGACATAATATTTTTATATGATAAATCCTATTTAAAGGAGAATAACAATATGATTAATACAGCAATCTTGATTGCCAGAATTATGATTCTAAGCTCATGGAAATCAAAACAAAGTCCAAGCATGAAAGAATTCAATAAACAAATTTTATTACAGATTAATTTAGAACAATACAATAGGAATATAATACATGAGACAGCAGTCAAAAGATTTTTTGTCAAATGGTATAAGATAATTCTTCCATATCCAGAGAATATACAGAAACAAACAGTAGTTACATATTTAAAACATCAGATTTCTTCTGCATGTCAGTACTAACAGGAGAATTTCCAGATTATTGGTTGGATTAAAAATATATACATAGGATATATGATTGCATATAAGTATATGAGGACAGAAGGGTGACAATTTTTTTTATTTTTTTCTCATATATAAGATTTAGAGAGAATTAAGCTCCCCCTTCCAGCAAATAGTCAGATAATAGGGCTTCTTTTCATTAAGAGAGTACGAGACTTAAGTAAGAGGAGAGGGGGGAAGGGGCAGGGAAGGGTAAGAAAGGGGTTTATAGTGATTTATAAAGGTGTGCTCGATCTTTAAAGGTATCAAGGGAAAGAATTATAAGACACTAATTAATTAATGCAGCCTGTATTGGCATATTTAAAACATATGAATGTTGATATATTATTTGTATGTACAAGCATATATGAGCTAGATTATTTGCTTAAAAAGATAAATTTTTGTTAAGTGGATTTATTCTTGTATGTACAGTTAATGGAGTTGTGGTCTTGTATGATCCTATTGATGTTTATTTTTTCTTTTTGTTTTTTCTTTGTATTTCTTGTGTGAAAATCCAATAAAAAAATAATAATAATTTACATTGTCCATTGTAACTGTCGGACATCTGTCTGCCTTTAATCTACTTTTTTTTTTTTCTTCTTTTGATGACATTTTGCCTATTCAGCCAAACCATTTTCGTGCCTTATGGCACAGAGATCAATAGTGGAATGTGGAATTAGAGCACATACACAGCTCTGCAATGGGATTTGTTTTTCTTGCAGTGCCATATCACATGTAACGGATTGGCTAAATTGTCAAAACGGCATTGAAAGAAAAAAATTAGTTTATCAAAGGGTGGAGAGAAGTCCAATATTTACAATGGGTATTGTAAAGGATTTACTTTATTTTAGCACAATAAAAATAAAGTTGATCAATTAAACTTATACTAAAATATTGCAAATATTAATTTTTTCTTTCTAAATAGGTCAAATTTACCATTACATTAAGCATTAAAATGTGGAATATTATTATAAGTATTCATTATAAAGCAATATATTTCCAGTTATTTGCACTTTTTAATGCGACTATTCACTATTTATATATTTTGTATTTAAAATGTACATATTCTGATAATCTGTTCAAGATTTTATTTTTTATTTCCACATAAAACTTTTCTGAGCATGACACAGCAAGTTGTTGGAGGGCTATGTGCATATGCCACTTCTGACTTGCTTATCTGCCTGTCCTGCTCAAGAGCAGCAATGTATTGTACCTAGAAACTCTTCTTTAAATTGGCATGTGAATGGGGATATCTGTAAAAAGCTGACTAGAAAAACCATATGGATATCTCTGTGTAAAATAGGAAGATTTTACCTAAAACTTGCTTAAGCTCACCAGAGTAAGTGTTTTGTGACTAAGAGCTACTCTTTATACTGTCATCTGCATGGTGAAAAAAACAGCCAAACATCATCACCAAAACTGAATTCACGGTTTGCCTTATTGTGATCTCATGGGATTTCAATGAAATCTCACAAAATTTCATAAGCTTAAACTGAGAAAGGAAATAAAGTGACTTGCAAGTTCAGGAACAAGGATCCTTATTGGATGCTTAAAGTCTATTTACAATAGGATTTCATTACCTAGTAACTGTTGAGGTAAAATGTAATTTTTTTAAAGATATGCTGCATAATTTTCAGGTGATTTGGCTTTTGGGTAAAATGTACCTTCATGTGTTTAATGAAATACACAATATTTTTGTTACACTAAAAAAATGTCTTCTTAAAGTGAATGTAAATTTTGATGCTAAAGTGCCCCGGTTTTTCAAAATTTGATTAAAAACTGGGGCACTTTAATTCATCAAAATTTTCATTTCACTTGTGTTGTGAAAAAAAACTTACCTTTTAATCTTGACAGCCACTCCAGCTTCCTCCGCCCATCGCAAAGCCTCTTCCTGGGTTTTAAATGAGGAATCCGGCTTCCTCCAATCACGGCATTGAATCTGACTGATTCCCCCGGGAGGGAAGCCGTGATTGGAGGATGACCGATCCATCATTTCGGACGTCAGAAATGGCTTGCGGTGACCGGGGGAAGCTGGAGCGGCTGTCAAGTTTAAAAGGTAAGTATTTTTTCACAACGAGTGAAATGTAAATTTTGATGAATTAAAGTGCCCCTGTTTTGATTTGAATTTTTAAGAAACGGGCACTTTAGCATCAACATTTACATTCACTTTAAATATACTTTAAAAATAACTATGGCGCTCTGCTTTTCTTGAATGTGTCAAGTCCTAATAAAAGCCATTGGTATCTTAATATGTTACATAATTTTCTACATGACCATCTTATAAATGAAGATTGACTTGGACCTCCTTCCATACTTGTATGTGTAATGCTCTTCTTTTGTTTAACCAGACTATTATCAGCCTCACTGAAGAGAGGGACTCTTTTCACTGTGCACCTTTACCAGCATCTGCACATTCTCCATCTGGATCACCAAACATGAGGCGTACAGAGAGCAGACAGCACCTATCTGTGGAGTTGGCAGATGCAAAAGCTAAAATAAGAAGGCTACGGCAGGAACTGTGAGTGAGGAAAACAGCTGTCACAATGAATAATCTTGTTTACTGTCACCATATAGCAGCTTTAGTTTTCTATTATAAACATTTTAATGAGGACATCATTATATCTCTTGAGGCTGATCCTGTTAAAATGAGGACAATGTGCTTTAACGTAGTAGTGAAAAGTACCTAGGGTCCTAAAAACTGTACCAGCGGAGTAAGGCCCATTGTTTTCTCAGGGATTGACCAGCAAGGTTCTTACATCAAAAAGAAAGTTATTGCAGATATAAAAAAAATGTATATAATTATTGTGGCGTGCCTTATTATTGAGAGTTGTCCTTGTCAGCTAATGAGTTTCTATTCCATGGACCATTTATTCACTTCCTTTTGGCCTCAACATCAAATTATCATTATAGTTTACTAGTAAGGGGAAAACATTTACTAGTCCCCTCGGTGTTAAACATAGGAAAAAAAAGACACATTTGTTTACTAGTCCACTGCACTTTCTTACTCGTCCATTGAGATCACTTTTAGAACTAAAAATACAAAAAAACTAAAGTAACAGTCTAGGCCAACTAGGCTTGTGCCCAGAGTAGCAGTATTTAGTGTGTGTGGGATACCTAAATGTTGTGTCTTGTGGGTGGTTCATGGAACCTCCACGCATTATGGAATTGGGAATATTCAACATTTTAATTTGTATTGCTGTGTAATGATGGTGTTTGTGTATGTGTATGTATACAGTATATATATATATATATATAATGTGTGTGTGCGTGTATATATATATATATATATATATATATATATATATATAGTGTGTGTGTGTGCGCGCGCGCGTGTGTATATGTGTATATGTGTATATATATATAAAATGCCAAAGAGAGCACTCACCGTTATTTTCGTGTCAAACAAAAGTGTTTATTTTCTGTGAACGTTTTCGGGGAGTGACCCCATCCTCAGACAATTCCAAATAATACATAAATAATTGTATTATTTGGAATTGTCTAAGGACGGGGTCACTCCCCGAAAACGTTCACAGAAAATAAACACTTTTGTTTGTCACGAAAATAACGGCGAGTGCTCTCTTTGGCCTTTTATATGATAACTGAGCGGGATGCACCCATATGTATGCGTGTGTGTGTGTGTGTGTGTGTGTACATATATGTATGTATGTATATATATATATATATATATATATATATATATATATATATATATATATATATATATATATATATATATAGTAAGCACTCACTGCAATCCAATAAAAGTATATATTTTTTCAAAACCTTTTCTGTGCTGAATAAAGCAACCTTAAATATAAATGACTTTTATTTAAACGAGCATAAAAGTAACAACTTAAAGGGACAGTCTAGTCAAAATTAAACTTTCATGATTCAGATAGGGCATGTAATTTTAAACAACTTTCCAATTTACTTCTATTATCTAATTTGCTAAATTATTTAGATAGCCTTTGTTGAAGAAATAACAATGCACATGTGTGAGCCAATCACACAAGGCCTTTATGTGCAGCAACCAATCAGCAGCTACTGAGCATATCTAGATATGCTTTTGAGCAAGTGATATCAAGAGAATGAAGCAATTTAGATAATAGAAGTAAATTAGAAAATTGTTTAAAATGACATACTATTTCTAAATCACAAAAGAAAAAAATTGGGTTTCATGTCCCTTTAAACTTCTATTATTGATACACAATGCAATTTTAATAAACTTTTCATTTTACCTCGTGAAATTTACTAAAAGGGATTCAGATAAAGCATGCCATTTTAAGCAACTTTCTAATTTACTCCTATTTAAAAATGTTCTTCATTCTCTTGCTATCTTTATTTAAAAAGCAGGAATATGATGCATAGGAGACGGCCCATTTTTGGTTGAGAACCTGGGTTTTGCTTGCTTATTGGTGGCTAAATGTAAGCCACCAATAAGAAAGAACTATCCATGGTGCTGAACCTAAAATGGGCTGGCTGCTGAGATTTAAATTCCTGCTTTTTAAATAAAGATAGCAAGAGAATGAAGAAAATTTGATAATAGGAGTAAATTAGAAAGTTGCTTAAAATTTCATGTTCTATCTGAATCATGAAAGAAAAAATGTGGGTTTAGTGTCCATTTAATTCTCTTGGTATTCTTTGCAGAAAATAATAGCTAGGTGAGCTCAGGAGCAATATAGTGATTATATTATTCATTGTTGCTTTTGGTGTTTAAGTGTTTGACTCCAATAATTATCTGATGATGATGATGCTCCTGGGTCACTTCAATGCAAACAACAATGGTTCATGTATTAGTCATGGAAGGTTTAATAATGCAGGGTAATGTTAAACATGCAATTCAAATCTACAATTGCTCATCCTGGATTGTATTTCAGTTGTAAAGCAGCAATCAAAGGAAATTGGATCTTGTTTTCCTTTCTTTCTTTTTTTTCTCAGTCCCATTTAAAATAATGTGTTGGTTCTCCCAAGTGTGTTACATATTTGTTTCTAATGCTGGTCTTTTGATTAAAAAAAGAAATGGTGCTGAGGTAATAATAAGCAGGTGTTATATAAATAAATGCTTGATATAAATGTGTATTCATAACAAACAGCCTGAAAATATGTAGATGTTTTTTGTGTTATATTAGTTGTTTAAATATTGAGGGGAAAAAGTGAAAAGTTTTATTTTGTACAAAGTAATTTAGTTTCTATAAAATAATAGGCGCAGTCTCCTAGGTATATCGTTACTTTACAAGCCTGAATAAATACGTATATATGGGGGTTCTGTGAAATAGAGGATTCAGAGTAAGACTTTATATAAAACTCTTAACCGTGGTGCCCTAGGTTCCCCAAACATTTTATCATATCATTATAAGCCATCATTCTGCAGAGTGGTTGACACACAGGCCTAAAAACAAAGGCTTGGGTAGTTTTGAACTCACACATTCTAAGCACCCTGCAGGTTAGAGATTTATGTTGGGCTCCTAAAGATGCCAGACGACAGATAATACAAAATATAGCTATCCAGAAACACATATTTAACTCTTGGGACTGTCTACTCAAAAATACCAAGTGTATCTCATCCTTCAAGTCCCTATTGACTCCAGTATCTTTTAATGCTGTGTTTTTAGGAAGTGTTACATCCAAAATGAACACATTTTAGGCCTGTGGCGACACTGCCTATAACGTACTATGAGAATGGTAGATTGAAATCTTGACAAGAGTTAATGCAGATTGCTGGAGGGATTTTTGGATCCTGTATAAAATATGCACAGGTTTATGACCTACAAACTTCACCATATAAGACTGACTTACTCAGATCTCCTACTGCCTTTGAACTTATTTGTCTTGAGGGAACTCTCAGAAGGGGCACTGTGTCACTAGCGAGACGTCTGTTAAGTAGACTACATGTGAGTGTACTCCCTACTTACACTGAAAAAATGGAATGCAGAACTATGTAGAGCTCAAAGCCAAAAAGACTGTTAAAAAATCTTTTAACATACACAGTATGTCAGTCTCTGTACAAATGCTGGAACTAGACTATAAAATATTGCTGTGCTGGTATCTGACAGCAGCTCATCTTACATATATCTATCCACATTGTTCAGATTTGTGTTGGAGAGATTATAAATCTCCAGGTACCTGCAAACTTAGGCGAAAAAGGGGGAGGAGAACAGCACTCCTGAGATAGAACAAAAGCTAGAATAACTTCCATGCCTGTTCATTTATATTGCAACTCAGGGTGCAGGTTCTTTTAGCACACTATGCCACTTCACAGACAAAAAATATCCTGTAGCATATCAGTCTGATCCTGGCCAATGACAGTCCAGCGCCGAAATACCAGGCAATTCTTCTCTGAACAAGGGAAGCAACAACCCCAGACGATCGTTTCGGCGGGATCAGACTGATATACTACAGGAAAGTTTTCCTCTGTGAAAAGCACAATTGGGCAGAAAGAAGCTACTACCAGGTGGTAACCGGGCCATAGAACAAGCTATTGATGCTGCTGTTCGTTCCTGGCAGACTGCTTCTCATTCTGTTTTGCATATGTAAATATGACCCTGGGGATATTCTCCCTAAGGGTGATGGGGGAAACCAGACGTGGACTCCTTGCCCAAATGTGCTTAGAGGGATATGGCTGCACCTCACTGACGAGGCCCAAAGGAGGCCGAAACGATCGTCTGGGGTTGTCATGTTCCTTGTTCAGAGGAGAATTGCCTGGTATTTCGGGGCTGGACTGACCATGTCGGCGGGATCAGACTGATATACTACAGGAAAGTTTTCCTCTGTGAAAAGCACAATTGGGCAGAAAGAAGCTACTACCAGGTGGTAACCGGGCCATAGAACAAGCTATTGATGCTGCTGTTCGTTCCTGGCAGACTGCTTCTCATTCTGTTTTGCACCTGCAAACTTAGACCTGCACTATTCCAAATTGCCATAAAAGGTGCAAAATCACTAACTGCAAGGTTTTAATCTTCAACAACCCCTTCCAAACAACTATGGGTGAATAAAACAGATGAATTATTACTCCTAGAAGGCTATGGTTTTAATAGACAGCAAAAAATGTACATGTTTCTTAATATTCAATTTTATTGGGACTAATTTAAACAGGCTCAAAATTAAATTAAACAGTATTGGAAATTGGAGTCTTCATCCCTTTCTATCTGCACATTTCAATTCATTTTGTCTTCTTATGTTTCCTTGCTCTTTATCTCTGAATGTAACACACAGATAAAGGGTGTAATACCTTTCATCAACCTGTATGACGAAGTATAAAGTTGAAGACATTTCTTTGTTTTTTTTTAATACCATGAGAGTTGCTATTTGTGTTTTATCATTTGTTTTATTGGATTACTGTTTATTTTTTACAATTTGCAAATCTAATAAAAAGAATAAATACAAAAAATTAATGGGCGCCGACATATTAAATAGATTTTCCTTATCTAATCTCCCCTATTGAGGGCAGTAATGGAAGAATAACTTGCAAACAATTGCTATGTGGAATTTTAACATTCTTATATTCCACACAGTCATTGTTTGCACACTTTATTTTCTTCTAATTGACTTCAGAAAAAAAAAGATTAGCTAAGGGAAAACTTAGGTTTCAGCATGGTGGTACAATTTATAGAAACTTAGAGGAATTCAACGAAGAGGGAACAAAGCGTTTGGGAGGAATCAAGTAGGAATCAGGGGATAGGATGTGTCAGGTGGGAGGGTAATCACTGCACTACAATATATTTTATAATTTACAGCTAACCTATTAACCCCTTCACTGCCAGGAATTTTAGAAGTGTCGTGTGCAGTTATGTGTAAATACTTTCAGTGAGAAACCCAAAGTTATTATCAGTTATTTGTAGAGCACCAACAGATTCCGCAGCGCTAAGTTTGCAAAAAAAGTTAACTATTTTTTTTATTCAAATTTGGTGGCCAAACAGTGGCATCAAATATACCAAAATGGGCCTAGATCAATACCTTGGGTTGTCTACTTTAGAAATATACATATTTGGGGGGGGGGGGGTAATTGTGAGAATTCTGGCAAATCAGATGAACAAATGTTATGATTTTTTTTTTCCACATTAGAAATCTACAGGTTTTTGTGGAATGTAATAATCTTTTTATATGCCTATTTTTTTTTTATTATTATTTTTTTGGGTAAATTGTAATTTTACAATAATTTCTGTATTTTGTGAATAAATAACTAGTTGAAGCTATCATCCTCTGAAAGCTCTCCTTATGCCAAAAAAATTATATATATATATATATATTTCATAGGTTACAAAAAACACAAAGGCTCTGTTTCTGTTTAAACTGTACTTTGGGCAAGTTTTTCTATAAAATTCTTGGTAGCGAAGGGGTTTAAATTATGGGCTTTCCAGTTCTCTTGATAATTGGAAGTGCATACCTTAAACACTACTATATTCTAAACCATGATTGTTTACTCTGGGTGCTTATTTTTATCCATTCCTATCTGTGAATATTATTCTCAGGCAGATCTTTGCTTTTAATACACCATTATATCTAACATTGTTTGTGAATAATGTCCCTTTAAAGAGATTTGAAACAGTTTGTTCATGATTCAAATTAGGGTATTTAATTTAAAAAAGCCTTATATTTATTTCTACTATAACATTTACTAACTTCTCTTGGTATCCTTTGATGAAAAGCCTGTTGGTAGGCTTAGAAGCACGCGCTTGTAAGGATCTATATAAGGCATCTGTTTTGCAACAATGTTTTTAACAATTTTATACATTTGTGTTTACACAAACTTCCGCCATATAGTGATCCAGATATGCACATGCTAACTACCTCTTCAACAAAGAATAATATGAGAACAAAGCAAATGAATGATCTGTCCAAATCATGAAAGAAAAAATGTGTTTCATGTTTGTTTAAGTAGGTAACACATTAACTAGGCCGTGAGTTACAATTTGTTGTTTCTTTAAAGGGACATTCTGGTCAAAATTGAAATGCACATTAATTACATCTTTGAATAGAAAGATATTTACAATATGCATACATTTGGCAAAAATACTTCTAGTAAATATTTAACACTGGTTTAGTGTTAGCATTAACCAGGGTCAAAATTGAAATGCACATTAATTACATCTTTGAATAGAAAGATATTTACAATATGCATACATTTGGCAAAAATATTTCTAGTAAAACTTAACACTGGTTTAGTGTTAGCATTTTTCTCTGCAGGTGCATGTGAAGTATAGCTAGATATTCTCAGTGTATCAGCATTTTAAATACTGTAGCTGCAGAGAGAGTCAGTAAGGCTTGTATCATGTCAGCAATTAATAAACTGAGTCCTTATCAGATGATACATCTGGTACCATATGATGTAATCAAGCATCATTACCAGATGATGTAAGTAAGTGCTCTTTTTAAAATGCTGTTGCCTGGAGCATACTTAAAGGGACAGTCTAGGCCAAAATAAACTTTCATGATTCAGATAGAGCATGTAATTTTAAACAATTTTCCAATTTACTTTTATCACCAATTTTGCTTTGTTCTCTTGGTATTCTTAGTTGAAAGCTTAATCTAGGAGGTTCATATGCTAATTTCTTAGACCTTGAAGGCCACCTCTTTTCAGAATGCATTTGAACAGTTTTTCACCATTAGAGGGTGTTAGTTCACGTATTTCATATAGATAACACTGTGCTCGTGCACATGAAGTTATCTGGGATCAGGCAGTGATTGGCTAAACTGTAAGTCTGTCAAAAGAACTGAAATAAAGGGGCAGTTTGCAGAGGCTTAGATACAAGATAATCACAGAGGTTAAAAGTATATTATTATAACTGTGTTGGTTATGCAAAACTGGGGAATGGGTAATAAAGGGATTATCTATCTTTTAAAACAATAACAATTCTGGTGTAGACTGTCCCTTTAAGTACACTATTGAAACAGCTATAGCTTTTATTAGGAGCATTTTTTTTCTAATTCATGTATATTGCAAAAATGCTTCTATACAAAAGTAAAAGGAACCTGTGTGAATTCCAATTTTGTCTGGAATGTCCCTTTAAGTGATTGAAACAAATAAACCAGGCTCCTGCGAGTCAAAGTTTGTTAAAAATGATACTTTCCTTAATAAGCCACAAATTCCCATCAAATATGCAGTGCTTATATACATTTGGATTATATAGCATAGATTAAACAATATATATTAAAAAAGTAAACATATTGCTTGGTACATGTGTTGTATTGTTTCCAAGCAGAGGAGAGGTCTTTATTATCTTCAGTGTCTTGAGCAATACTTGCCTTGAACAAAACACAAGCCTTGTCTGGTGGAGATATCCGCCCAACGTATTCTGCACACAGCTGCACTGTGGAAATTGGCCTAAAGATTGCAGTTATTACTTTGATTGGCACTTAATAGATAACCTAAACATTAAACACTGATGTGCTCATGATAATTTGGTGAAGTCCTTCTCAGTCTAGAGATAAAAACCCATAATTAGACATACAGTGGCTGCGGGATTTTGCATTTTATTACTCACTAACTCTTTCATAACCAGCCAGGCTTCTAACACCTTTCAGCGTGAGTACAATGTACAATCATTAGGCATTGAAAGGGTTACATTTTTGCAATCAAGCACCCGTAGTCTTCCTGAATAGAGAATATTAAATGCATTGTTGTTTGGATGAGAGGTAACATTTTACTCCTTTTGTAGCATTATCAGGTTATCCTGACTTTTGTGGGGCTATTGTACTTTTACTTGATGCTTTTTAGCTTTTTATTTTGTTTATCTGGACAGGAATATTAGGTCAATGTATGATTGACAGTTTTTAAGGCTAAAAATGCTATATATATATATATATATATATATATATATATATATATATATATATATATATATATATATATATAAGAACCTCCAAAAAAGGGCACTCACAGGACTTGACAGTAGAAAAAAATCTTTATTTCATATATTCATCATAGAACAATGTGTAAGTCGACGTTTCGGCTATGCAAGTAGCCTTTCTCAGGACAATCAGTATCAATTACAACAGCAACACAGCGTTTCCTAACGCCATAGCATGACAGTGTATGTAGCATCCACCGCAACATTTAACTTTTTATTATGTAGTATCCCCCCTCATGGTTTAATATTCCTGTATTGAACCCCCACCTATTAATGTCCCTGGCACTGCTGTTATTCTTATCCCAAACCACCTTAGACTATTAACCCTTGACCGGACCTTCTACCTAGGGAACAACCGGTATTACCTAATGAGCCCTCACTTTCAAGGCCCCTCAAAAAATCATAGCATTCTCCCAAAATAATAATACTCTCCTAAAAGTTTTCCAGAGATTTCCATCTTTATCTTTTTCTGGCCACAACAACATGGATCCTTTGCAGTCTTCTTCATTGCCATAGATTTAGGCCTGGTCCTAGAATCCTGAATTATGCTTTAGTAATAAACCAGATAGAATTGAGGTGGGCAGTCTCAATGTCAGAACTGAACCCTCTAGCTCTTCATTGGTTTTGTAATAAATTGCTTATAGGAGTTGGAGGGTGGGATTCTAACACTGAGCCTTCCCACCTTTATCCTGATTGGTAATCGACAATTGCTCCTGTCAGAAAAGGCTGAACTACCATATCAACCTACACAAAGTCTGTCCATATTTCCTTCTGAACTATAAGCTTAATAAATTCTCAGGTTATCCCTTTGCCTATCCCAGTCATTCCTGATTTCTCTTACAATATTTGTGCCTAGCACCTCTTTCGGAGGTCTATCCTGTGATTTAACCACAGTTTCAGTAGATTTCTCAAACTGTGGCATTGTGGGTTATCCAAAGCAGGGCATATTACTAGCTTGAATCGTAAAGCACTCAGTTATTATTATTATTATTATTATTATCAGGTATTTGTAGAGCGCCAACAGATTCCACAGCACTGGTTCAACATTGCTTTTTACTATATGCCTATATATATATATATCCCACAACTATAACCCTGACTTAGGCTGCTAACTTTAGTATTTTTATTTTTTCGGCTTCAAAAATTCTTTATTGTACCATTATTTCACACAGTGCACTTATTGTTAAGCAACAGATTGATTTGTCATTGCTATTACTAATGTAAAGTTTGATAAAATGCAATATATATTAATAAAGAATAATTGTATGTGTGTATATATATATATTTGTATTTTATCCTTGTACCCTTATATTTTTCTTTTCTTAAGGGAAGAAAAAACAGAGCAGTTTTTGGATAGTAAACTGGAAATCGGACAGCTGGAATCAGAGCTAAAGCGACTGCAACAGGAGGTATGGGAATATTTATATACGTTGATGTTTTTATTTTGTAGTTTTCATGTGAAAAGCGGAAAAAAGCATATTCAAAGTTTAAACATAAAAAATCCCTATAAAGAAAATAAATCAAATTGGAATACCCAATTTCTCCAACATTGGTGTGTCCGGTCCACGGCGTCATCCTTACTTGTGGGATATTCTCTTCCCCAACAGGAAATGGCAAAGAGTCCCAGCAAAGCTGGTCACATGGTCCCTCCTAGGCTCCGCCCACCCCAGTCATTCTCTTTGCCGTTGCACAGGCAACATCTCCACGGAGATGGTTAAGAGTTTTTTTGGTGTTTAAATGTAGTTTTTATTCTTCTATCAAGTGTTTGTTATTTTAAAATAGTGCTGGTATGTACTATTTACTCTGAAACAGAAAGGGATGAAGATTTCTGTTTGTGAGAGGAAGATGATTTTAGCAGACAGTAACTAAAATCGATTACTGTTTCCACATAGGACTGTTGAGATGAAGTAACTTCAGTTGGGGGAAACAGTTAGCAGACTTTTCTGCTTAAGGTATGACTAGCCATATTTCTAACAAGACTGTGTAATGCTGGAAGGCTGTCATTTCCCCTCATGGGGACCGGTAAGCCATTTTCTTAGTCAAAAACAAACAGAATAAAGGGCTTATTATGGGCTAAAAAAAAAAAAAAACTGGTTGACATTTTTATGGGCTAAATCGATTGCTTTATTTGTGCATATTATTCAGATTTAGGCTAACAATTGGCATTATAATCTTGGGGAACGTTTATAAAACGGCAGGCACTGTATTGGACACCTTTTTCAGTCAGGGGGCCTTTCTAGTCCTAGACTGAGCCTCATTTTCGCGCCATTAATGCGCAGTTGTTTTTTGAGAGCAGGGCATGCAGATGCATGTGTGAGGATCTAAAAATCTCTGAAAAAGCTTTTAGAAGGCGTCATTTGGTATCGTATTCCCCTCAGGGCTTGGTTGGGTCTTAGCAAAGACTATATCTGGGACAGTATAGGGGTTAAATTGAAAAACGGCTCCGGTTCCGTTATTTTAAGGGTTAAAGCTCTGAAATTTGGTGTGCAATACTTTTAAGGCTTTAAGACACTGTGGTGAAATTTTGGTAATTTTTGAACAATTCCTTCATACTTTTTCACATATTCAGTAATAAAGTGTTTTCTGTTTGAAATTTAAAGTGACAGTAACGGTTTTATTTTAAAACTTTTTTGTGCTTTGTTGACAAGTTTAAGCCTGTTTAACATGTCTGTACCTTCAGATAAGCTATGTTCTATATGTATGAAAGCCAATGTGTCTCCCCATTTAAATTTATGTGATAATTGTGCCATAGCGTCCAAACAAAGTAAGGACAGTACTGCCACAAATAATGATATTGCCCAAGATGATTCCTCAAATGAGGGGAGTAAACATGATACTACATCATCTCCTACTGTGTCTACACCAGTTTTGCCCATGCAGGAGGCCCCTAGTACATCTAGTGCGCCAATACTTATTACCATGCAACAATTAACGGCTGTAATGGATAACTCCATAGCAAATCTTTTATCCAAAATGCCTACTTATCAGAGAAAGCGCGATTGCTCTGTTTTAAACACTGAAGAGCAAGAGGACGCTGATGATAATTGTTCTGTCATACCCTCACACCAATCTGAAGGGGCCTTGAGGGAGGTTTTGTCTGAGGGAGAAATTTCAGATTCAGGAAAAATTTCTCATCAAGCTGAACCTGATGTTGTGACATTTAAATTTAAATTAGAACATCTCCGCGCACTGCTTAAGGAGGTGTTATCTACTCTGGATGATTGTGACAATTTGGTCATTCCAGAGAAATTATGCAAGATGGACAGGTTCCTAGAGGTTCCGGTGCCCCCAGACGCTTTTCCTATACCCAAGCGGGTGGCGGACATAGTAAATAAAGAGTGGGAAAAGCCCGGCATACCTTTTGTTCCTCCCCCTATATTTAAGAAATTATTCCCTATGGTCGACCCCAGAAAGGACTTATGGCAGACAGTCCCCAAGGTCGAGGGGGCAGTTTCTACTCTAAACAAACGCACTACTATTCCTATTGAAGATAGTTGTGCTTTCAAAGATCCTATGGATAAAAAATTGGAAGGTTTGCTTAAAAAGATTTTTGTACAGCAAGGCTACCTTCTACAACCAATTTCATGCATTGTTCCTGTCACTACTGCAGCGTGGTTCTGGTTCGAGGAACTAGAAAAGTCGCTCAGTAGAGAAACTCCATATGAGGAGGTTATGGACAGAGTTCACGCACTTAAATTGGCTAACTCTTTTATTTTAGATGCCGCTTTGCAATTAGCAAAATTAGCGGCGAAAAATTCAGGGTTTGCTATCGTGGCGCGCAGAGCGCTTTGGCTAAAGTCTTGGTCAGCGGATGTGTCATCCAAGACAAAATTGCTTAACATTCCTTTCAAAGGTAAAACTTTATTTGGACCTGATTTGAAAGAGATTATTTCAGACATCACTGGGGGAAAGGGCCAGCCTCTAATTCTGCATCCTCTAAGCAAGAGGGTAATGCCTCACAATCCAAACCAGCCTGGAAACCAATGCAAGGCTGGAACAAGGGTAAGCAGGCCAAGAAGCCTGCCACTGCTAACAAAACAGCATGAAGGAGTAGCCCCCGATCCGGGACCGGATCTGGTGGGGGGCAGACTCTCTCTCTTTGCTCAGGCTTGGGCAAGAGATGTTCAGGATCCTTGGGCGCTAGAAATAGTTTCTCAAGGTTATCTCCTGGAATTCAAGGAACTACCCCCAAGGGGAAGGTTCCACAAGTCTCACTTATCCTAAAACCAAATAAAGAAACAGGCATTCTTACATTGTGTAGAAGACCTGTTAAAGATGGGAGTGATACACCCAGTTCCAATAAAGGAACAAGGAATGGGATTTTATTCCAATCTGTTCGTAGTTCCCAAAAAAGAGGGAACGTTCAGACCAATTTTGGATTTGAAGATCCTAAACAAATTTCTCAGGGTACCATCATTCAAAATGGAAACTATTCGAACGATTCTACCCACCATCCAGGAAAGTCAATTTATGACTACCGTGGATCTAAAGGATGCGTACCTACATATCCCTATCCACAAGGAACATCATCAGTTCCTAAGGTTCGCTTTTCTGGACAAACATTACCAGTTTGTGGCTCTTCCATTCGGATTAGCCACTGCTCCAAGGATTTTCACAAAGGTGCTAGGGTCCCTTCTAGCGGTTCTAAGACCAAGGGGCATTGCAGTAGTGCCTTACTTGGACGACATTCTAATACAAGCGTCGTCCCTGTCAAAGGCAAAGGCTCATACGGACATCGTTCTAGCCTTTCTCACATCTCACGGATGGAAGGTGAACAAAGAAAAGAGTTCTCTGTCCCCGTCAACAAGAGTTCCCTTCTTGGGAACAATAATAGATTCCTTAGAAATGAGGATTTTTCTGACAGAGGTCAGAAAATCAAAACTTCTAAGCTCTTGTCAAGTGCTTCATTCTGTTCCTCGTCCTTCCATAGCGCAGTGCATGGAAGTAATAGGATTGATGGTTGCAACAATGGACATAGTTCCTTTTGCATGAATTCATCTAAGACCATTACAACTGTGCATGCTCAAACAGTGGAATGGGGATTATACAGACTTGTCTCCAATGATTCAAGTAGATCAAAATACCAGAGATTCACTCCATTGGTGGCTGACCCTGGACCATCTGTCCCAGGGAATGAGCTTCCGCAGGCCAGAGTGGGTCATTGTCACGACCGACGCCAGTCTAGTGGGCTGGGGTGCGGTCTGGGAATCCCTGAAAGCTCAGGGTCTATGGTCTCGGGAAGAGTCTCTTCTCCCGATAAACATTCTGGAACTGAGAGCGATATTCAATGCTCTCAGAGCTTGGCCTCAACTAGCAAAGGCCAAATTCATAAGGTTCCAATCAGACAACATGACGACTGTTGCTTATATCAATCATCAAGGGGGAACAAAGAGTTCCCTGGCGATGAAAGAAGTGACAAAAATAATTCAATGGGCGGAGGATCACTCCTGCCACTTGTCTGCGATCCACATCCCAGGAGTGGAAAATTGGGAAGCGGATTTTCTGAGTCGTCAGACATTTCATCCGGGGGAGTGGGAACTCCATCCGGAAATCTTTGCCCAAATAACTCAATTATGGGGCATTCCAGACATGGATCTGATGGTGTCTCGTCAGAACTTCAAGGTTCCTTGCTACGGGTCCAGATCCAGGGATCCCAAGGCGACTCTAGTAGATGCACTAGTAGCACCTTGGACTTTCAACCTAGCTTACGTATTCCCACCGTTTCCTCTCATTCCCAGGCTGGTAGCCAGGATCAATCAGGAGAGGGCCTCGGTGATCTTGATAGCTCCTGCGTGGCCACGCAGGACTTGGTATGCAGACCTGGTGAATATGTCATCGGCTCCACCATGGAAGCTACCTTTGAGACAGGACCTTCTTGTTCAAGGTCCATTCGAACACCCAAATCTGGTCTCCCTCCAACTGACGGCTTGGAGATTGAACGCTTGATTCTATCAAAGCGTGGGTTTTCAGATTCGGTGATAGATACTCTGGTTCAGGCCAGAAAACCTGTAACTAGAAAAATTTACCATAAAATATGGAAAAAATATATCTGTTGGTGTGAATCCAAAGGATTCCCATGGAATAAGATAAAAATTCCTAAGATTCTCTCCTTTCTTCAAGAAGGTTTGGAGAAAGGATTATCTGCAAGTTCTCTAAAGGGACAGATCTCTGCTTTATCTGTCTTACTACACAAAAGACTGGCAGCTGTGCCAGATGTTCAAGCATTTGTTCAGGCTCTGGTTAGGATCAAGCCTGTTTACAGACCTTTGACTCCTCCCTGGAGTCTAAATCTAGTTCTTTCAGTTCTTCAAGGGGTTCCGTTTGAACCCTTACATTCCAAGTTTTGTTTTTGGTTGCAATTTCTTCTGCTAGAAGAGTTTCAGAGTTATCTGCTCTGCAGTGTTCTCCTCCTTATCTGGTGTTCCATGCAGATAAAGTGGTTTTGCGTACTAAGCCTGGTTTTCTTCCTAAAGTTGTTTCTAAAAAAAATATTAACCAGGAGATAGTTGTACCTTCTTTGTGTCCGAATCCAGTTTCAAAGAAGGAACGTTTGTTACACAATTTGGACGTTGTCCGTGCTCTAAAGTTCTATTTAGAGGCTACTAAAGATTTCAGACAAACATCTTCCTTGTTTGTTGTTTATTCTGGTAAAAGGAGAGGTCAAAAGGCGACTTCTACCTCTCTTTCCTTTTGGCTTAAAAGCATTATCCGATTGGCTTATGAGACTGCCGGACGGCAGCCTCCTGAAAGAATCACAGCTCACTCCACTAGGGCTGTGGCTTCCACATGGGCCTTCAAGAACGAGGCTTCTGTTGACCAGATATGTAAGGCAGCGACTTGGTCTTCACTGCACACTTTTGCCAAATTTTACAAATTTGATACTTTTGCTTCTTCGGAGGCTATTTTTGGGAGAAAGGTTTTGCAAGCTGTGGTGCCTTCCGTTTAGGTGACCTGATTTGCTCCCTCCCTTCATCCGTGTCCTAAAGCTTTGGTATTGGTTCCCACAAGTAAGGATGACGCCGTGGACCGGACACACCAATGTTGGAGAAAACAGAATTTATACTTACCTGATAAATTACTTTCTCCAACGGTGTGTCCGGTCCACGGCCCGCCCTGGTTTTTTAATCAGGTCTGATGATTTATTTTCTCTAACTACAGTCACCACGGTACCATATGGTTTCTCCTATATATATTTCCTCCTGTCCGTCGGTCGAATGACTGGGGTGGGCGGAGCCTAGGAGGGACCATGTGACCAGCTTTGCTGGGACTCTTTGCCATTTCCTGTTGGGGAAGAGAATATCCCACAAGTAAGGATGACGCCGTGGACCGGACACACCGTTGGAGAAAGTAATTTATCAGGTAAGCATAAATTCTGTTTTTATAACTTTTTAAAAAGTGCATTCATTTTTTTTATTCTATTTTTATTGAGGTGTTTAGCAAACAGGTAAAGACAATCAGTACATGTATCGACCTACACTATAATAGGGCTATCTCACTGAAAACAAGTATCTTATTCAAATATTGTTTGAATAGATATTTACCCAACTCCTATTTTCTCACTTAGACATTCCTTTAGGTATGTCCAAAAGCAAAACATGGCCATAACCCAGGAACATCCCATGGCATCTTTTGTAGGAGTGTTCGGGTACAAACAGTTCCCAGTATAGTCAGATAAGATGTGCCGCTGGACATATAAGCCTGGCTGAAATGAGTCCCCTAGTAGCGCAGAGCACACGGAAAAAAATCTTATGCCACCATGGTCCCCTGTGCCATAACATCCTGAGCTCCTGCTCACTGATCACTATCCAGGCCCCAGCCATGCCCAGGGAGCCCAGCCACACCATACCGGGCCCTGGCTACAGGCACCCTTTTACATGGTAGGGTAGGATCCAGCTGTAATATGGGTGTCTCCATGTTCCTGACCAGCCGAGATAAACCTCTGCACCTTCATGCTCATCTCCACAAGCTCTGGTGTGCTGCTTCACCTGAGGGGCATCACCTGCTCGCATAGCCGACCAAACGTTGTCTTTTATCTCCAAAGTTTGAGTAATTCGTAGTAGGTTATCAAATCTGAGTAACATTGCCCTTTCAAATCCCATCAAAAGAGCCTGTACATTTCTGTATATGTCCTCCATACTGGAAATATAAAAGTGGGAAGGAGATCTGAAAGCTAGCTGAGGAGTGCTGAGATTTTTCTCCCAAGTGCCGCCAAAAACCTCCGAGATCCAGTCTGGGAGACTTTGAAGTTACACAATATAGTTATTGCCCAGTCCAGCAAGTTCTCCTCTTTCTCATGAAGTATAGTGTTGCACTGGATGGCATCATCCACTCTAGATTACAATACAGAATGTTAATCCCTTTCTCCCAGTTTAGTGACCATTTTCAGCAATAGCCCGGACACGCCCCAGTGCATTCATTTTTAAGCTCTACAACCACAGAGATCTATTTATTTAGCAGAAGGCTAATGACAAAAGTGTTGATTCTGATGTGCTGACTTTTTTGCCCTTAACGCAATCAAAGCTGCTTCCTTTTGTACTACAACTTAAAGGGATATGAAACTCCAAATTTTTCTTTTGTGGTTCAGACAGAGCATACGATTTTAAAAAAACTTTCAAATTTACTTCTAGTATCAAATTTGTTTGGTCTCCATTAAAGGGACAATCTACCATAGAATTGTTATTGTTTTAAAAGATAGATAATCCCTTTATTACCCATTACCCAGTTTTGCATAACCAACACAGTTATATTAATGTACTTTTTACCTCTGTGATTACCTTGTATCTAGGAACCTTCTTCCAGCCCCCTGATCACATGACTGTGACTGTTTATTATCTATGGTCTTAAATTTTGCATTGTT